>NC_056431.1:41983645-42283645 GCF_018296145.1 Oncorhynchus tshawytscha
GTACACAGGGCCTGTGAACATGGAGCGGTGTGTGGAGGTGCGTCAGGGGCGGCCAGAGAGCTTCTCTCTGTAGTAGGTGTCCCCATGTGAGCCTCGTTGACTGGGGGTGTGGGTAAAGTGTTGTCGGTATGGGGGGGTTGTGGGTAAAGCTGGGTCAGTGGGGTTGTTAGGGGTGGTGAGGGGCTGCAGCTTCTCTCTAGGAGTCTCTAAAGTCTGTTCTCTGTGCTGTAGCACCCTCTTGATGACTGCCATCTCCTCCTTTACCTGCTTCAGCTCTCTCCTCATGGTGGCCTTTACCACCTCCAGCGCTGTGGTAAGGCTCTCTTCTCATGGTGGCCTTTACCACCTCCAGCGCTGTGGTAAGGCTCTCTCCTCATGGTGGCCTTTACCACCTCCAGCGCTGTGGTAAGGCTCTCTCCTCATGGTGGCCTTTACCACCTCCAGCGCTGTGGTAAGGCTCTCTCCTCATGGTGGCCTTTACCACCTCCAGCGCTGTGGTAAGGCTCTCTCCTCATGGTGGCCTTTACCACCTCCAGCGCTGTGGTAAGGCTCTCTCCTCATGGTGGCCTTTACCACCTCCAGCGCTGTGGTAAGGCTCTCTCTCAGCTCCTGGACAGAGTTCTTCAGCTGGGTCCTGTACTGGTTGATCTGGTCCTGTAGAAGCTCTGTGTCTGGGCTGGAGGTGGTGTAGCTGGGGGGCTGCTCCTTCAGCTCAGTAACCCATACCTCTAACAGAGCCAGCCTGTCTCTCAGCAGGCTGATGGTAGTGTGGTCTTGTCTCTGGTGGTTGTAGGTAGGCAGGGGGAGGATAGTCCTGCTGTTGGGGTGCCTGAGGTGAGGGGAGAGGATAGTCCTGCTGTTGGGGGTGCCTGAGGTGAGGGGAGAGGATAGTCCTGCTGTTGGGGTGCCTGATGTGAGGGGAGAGGTCAGGGTGCTGTCCTTTTTCTATTTTGCTTTCCGCTATCTTCCTTGGGGAAGTCCTGCACAAAGAGCTGAGTGCAGCCTCACTGCCCTGGACCATGACAGTGCCGTTCTGGTACATGTTTACCGTCAGTAACCTGTTTTCCTGGTCCTTATTGCTGTCCTCAAAAATGTGGATTTGCTTTCCCTTGCGGATGCCTTTCTTTGTGGTATAGCTGAAATGCCTGGTTACAGTATGCCAGGCAGTAGTGTGGTCTGTGTAAAATAACAGGTTTGTGACAGTCCAGTTTTGTGAACAGGGGGAGTCTCTGTTTCTGCTGTTGCTGCTAGCGCTGCCTCAGTGGCCATGTTGCTATGGTTACCACCAGTAAATAGTTAGAGCTAGACGGTATGCTAGCTGACGGATTTGAATTTGGCTAGCTACCACGATGAAGATTGACACAGAGTGAGTTAAAAGACCAATCCTCTCCTCCTGTGTTGCTCTTCAGTTGTACAATTTGATTACCTTGTACATTTTTTACTGATTTAATCGTGTCAATCTCGCACATTAAAAAAACAAAGTTATAAGTCAGGAGCCGTTCTTCTCTCGATTCTCGCTCACTCTCATGCTCTCTATTCTCTCGCTCACTCTCATGATCTCTATTCTCTCTCACTCATTCTTTCTCTATTCTCTCTCAAATTCAGGCTTTATTGGCATGGAAAGTGTTACTGCACACATTGCCAAAGTAGTTGTATAGAAACATATTAAATCAATGAAATAAATCAAATAACATTCAATGATTAACAGGACTCTCCGCCTCTCCTCTCTCTCTCTCTCTCTCTCTCTCTCTCTCTCTCTCTCTCTTGATTGTGGAGAACTGTATTTGCACTCTGAGGAACCTGTCGTATCGCCTGGAGCTGGAGATGCCCCCGTCAAGGTTTCAGGGAGCTCAGGAGCTGGACGGTCTACTGGGCAGTGAGTCTCCCAGTAAGGACGTGGAATCCAGCTGCTGGGGCCGGAAGAAGAAGAAGAAGAAAAAGGGCTCCCAGGAAGACCAGGTAAGCTTGGGGAATAAGAACACCGCTTAAGTCTCAAACGGCACCCTATGTAATGCACCTTCTTTTGACCAGCGCCCATAGACACAACTTCCATCTGAGTGGTGGAAATATCACTTTCTAGGCCTCCAAAGTGAATGTTCACTCCAGGCAAGCTCAGAAATGTCACTTTCCAGGCTTTAATGTGAATGTTCACTCCAAATGTTTGTCAAACGTGTGTGTGTGTGTGTATTTATAGATGTATGTTCTTTTTAATTAACAGTGGTCTAGTAGCGAGATGAGTCTACGTTCCACGCCATCTGTTGTCTAACATGACGGAATCAGACGGAGTCTGCCTGTCATTCCTTTAACTATTCCTTTAACTCTTCTAGGAGCCCATATTCACAAAACATCTCAGAGCAGAAGTGCTGAATTAGGACCAGGTATCTCCTGTCCATATAATATGTTTAATTCTGATCTTAAAACCGACTCAACTGATCCTAGAGCAGCACTCCTACTCTGAGACACATACAGCCCCTGATCTAAATTGAACCTCAACACTGTACTCGGTCATCGTATATGGTCAACATTGTATTAGAACCTCTAGTCGTGATCATGTGTTCTCAGTGGGACGGAGTGGGCCCCATCCCTGGCTTCTCCAAGTCCCCCAAGGGGGCGGAGATGTTGTGGCACCCAGCCGTGGTGAAGCCCTACCTGACCATGCTGGCCGAGAGCTCCAACCCTGCCACTCTGGAGGGCTCAGCGGGCTCCTTACAGAACCTGTCTGCTGGGAACTGGAAGGTATATAGTACACACAGTGCGTCCTGAATGGCACCCTATTCCATATATATAGCGCACTACTTCTGACCAGGGCTGGTCAGAGGTAGTGCGCTATATAGGGAATAGGGTGCCATTTTGGGACACAGTCAACACAGCACCCAGGAGAGGATATGACAGGAACACTGCTCTATTGAATGTTCTTTTCCCCCTGTGTAACAGGTATGGTTTCTTAGATGTATGAAGGCAACCATTTTTAAATGGGAACTGTCAATTGTCATTTATAGGTGAAGTCAATGTATGTTTTTAAGTCTTCTATGTACTGTGTGCTAATTGCCGCAAAACACATTTCCTTCTTGGAAACTTGAAGTGTACACTTTTGGGTCGAGATGCGTTGGAGAGTTTAAACGTCTTCTCTGTACTAGTTTGCGGCGTACATCCGTGCGGCGGTGCGCAAGGAGAAGGGTCTGCCCATCCTGGTGGAGCTGCTGAGGATGGACAACGACAGGGTGGTCTGCTCTGTGGCCACCGCCCTGAGGAACATGGCCCTGGATGTCAGGAACAAGGAGCTCATAGGTGAGGAGCGAACACGGGCTCTGTGAAGTGATGACCCGGGCCACGTTCCAGGCTGACTGCCAGGTCTCTCAACACGTGGATAGGTGTTTATCGTATCTGCTCACCACGTCCTATAATATAACAATTTGATCCCGACTGTGCAGTCGACGACGTGGCGCACAACAATTGGTTGTTCCAATGCATCTGCAATGTAGTAGGGGGGAACGCAACCCACCAGTACAGTAGGCTATGTACATGTGCTACACAAGCACAGAGCAAATAAATAAAGACCAGCACTATATACTGGTTTACCTACATGTGCTATGCAGCATTACAGAGTATGAAAAAGGCAAGAGATGATGGGAAATTAGAGGTTCAAAATGAAGTAGAACTAGAAGAGTTGCGAGCGCTTGCTTACTCATCTAACTGCCCAGATTGCCGCACTTAAATTGCATCCCCAAATTCCTTGTTTTTCGTGAAATCACCCCTTTTCAGGGTTGTTATGGGCTAGCTGCTATGGAAATAATGAGTTTGCGTTCCAGCGAGGCTGAGCCAGCAGAGCCTTTAGCCTGGGAGAGGTCATGGGGTAGAGGGGCGAGGTCATGGGGGGGTGAAGGGGCTGTGTGGAGAGGGTACTATGGAGGGATTTCTCTTCGGAAGGAGTCTCGGAAGGAGTCGCGGGGAGGAGGGGGCAGGGCAATGGTTTGTAGGATCTGTAGGTGTAGACCCTTGGGGGGCTACTAGCACTATGGAACGCCACATGGTTGGCTGTGGAAGTACAACTCGAGCTGAACTCATGTAGCATCCGCAATGTAAAAAGTACACTGTGTACTCTTACACGGCCCTAGAGAAAGGAATCTGTCGTACAAATACATTACGTGGGACACAAATCCAATGAATGTCTCTTTGTTTCCGTTTGTCTTTCTCTCTCTGTGGCGTTTTAGTTGAAGGTGTAGCTATCATTTTAGCAAAAAAAAATTCAAATAGAACATAATGTATGTGAAGGTGAGGATGACAGCTAGAATCAGCTTATAAAGAAACCTTGCCATAATCTAGATGGTCAATTTATAACAGAAGTTGCAAGTACAGTACATACATAAGCAGTACCCTCCCTCCCTCCCAGGGAAGTATGCGATGAGGGACCTGGTGAACCGTCTCCCTGGGGGCGACACCTCCCTGCTCTCTGACGAGACGGTGGCGGCCATCTGCTGCACCCTGCACGAGGTCACCAGCAAGAACATGGAGAACGCCAAGGCACTGGCCGACACGGGCGGCATCGAGAAGCTGTTCAACATCACCAAGGGCAGGGGAGAGAGGTAAGGGAAAGGGGGGGAGGCTGCCTTCGGCTGCTTGTAAGACAGTCTGCATTGCGTCCTAAATGGCATCGGATTCTCTTTATAGTGCATTACTTTTGATCAGAGTATTATGGGAAGGGGGAAAAAACATACAAGGAAGAGAGGGTCTGGTCAAACGTAGTGCATTATACTCTATGCGGAATAGGGCGTCATTTGGGATGCACATGGAGAGTCTAAGAAGAGACATGCACACCTCAGAATGATCTAAGGCGAGATTCTCGAGGACGGTTGTAGACACGTTTTTCTATCACAGAAACATGCAATATGTCATGTATTTGCCACCGATCCCTAAGAGGCCGTGGTTCTAAATTCTCAGTGGTAACGTGTTGTGACGCGTGTCTCTCTGTCCCTAAAAGGTACTCCATGAAGGTGGTGAAAGCTGCCGCTCAGGTCCTCAACACACTCTGGCAGTACAGAGACCTAAGAACTATCTATAAGAAGGTAAGAGAAGGACCAGGGTTGGGATGAGGAGGCCACCTACAGTAGGGATACGTCTCAATGATCTCTCCTTCCTGCCAAAGTGTGCACATCAGACTGTTAAATAGCCATCACTAACCGGCCTCTACCCAGTACCCTGCCCTGAACTTGGTCACTGTCACTATCCAGCTACCACCCGGTTACTGAACCCTGCACCTTAGAGGATGCTGCCCTGTGTACAGTTGAAGTCGGGAAGTTTACATACACCTTAGCCAAATACATTTAAAATCTGTTTTTCACAATTCAGGAATTGTTTAATCCTAGTAAAAATCCTCTGTCTTAGGTCACTTAGGATCACCACTTTATTTTAAGAATGTGAAGTGTCAGAATAATAGTAGAGAGAGTGATCTATTTCAGCTTTTATTTCTTTCATCACATTCCCAGTGGGTCAGAAGTTTACATACACTCAATTAGTATTTGGTAGCATTGCCTTTAAATTGTTTAACTTGGGTCAAACATTTCAGGTAGCCTTCCACAAGCTTCCTACAGTAAGCTGGGTGAATTTTGTCCCATTCCTCCTGACAGAGCTGGTGTAACCGTGTCAGGTTTGTGGGCCTCCTTGCACATACACTTATTTAGCTCTGCCCTCAAATTATCTATAGGATTGAGGTCAGGGCTATGTGATGGACACTCCAATACCTTGACTGACAACTTTGGAAGAATGTTGGGGTCATTGTCCATTTGGAAGACCCATTTGCGACCAAGCTTGAACTTCCTGATGTCTTGAGATGTTGCTTCAATATTTCCACACAATTTTCCTTCCTCATGACGCCATCTATTTTGTGAAGTGCACCAGTCCCTCCTGCAGCGAAGCACCCCACAACATGCTGCCATCCCCGTGTTTCAAGGTTGGGATGGTGTTCTTCGTTTTGCAAGCCCCCCTTTCCTTCAAATATAAGGATGGTCAAACAGTTCTATTTTTGTTTCATCAGACCAGAGGACATTTCTCCAAAAAGTACGATCTTTGTCCCCATGTGCAGTTGCAAACCTTAATCTGTGTTTTTTATGGCGGTTTTGGAGCAGTGGCTTCTTCCTTGCTGAGTGGCCTTTTCAGGTTATGTCGATATAGGACTTTTGCAACTGTTTCCTCCAGCATCTTCACAAGGTCCTTTGCTGTTTTTCTGGGATTGATTTGCACTTTTCTCACCAAAGCACGTTCATCTCTAGGAGACAGAATGCGTCACCTTCCTGAGCGGTATGACGTCTGCGTGGTCCCATGATGTTTATACTTGCGTACTATTGCTTGTACAGACGAACGTGGTACTTTCAGGCATTTGGAAATTGGTCCCAAGGATGAACCAGACTTGTGGGGGTCTACAATTATTTTTTCTGAGGTCTTTGCTGAATTATTTTGATTTTCCCATGATATCAAGCAAAGAGGCACTGAGTTTGAAGGTAGGCTAATTGACGGTGGGTGTATTTCAAGGCCTATCAGAAGCTTTTAAATCCATGACATCATTTTCTGGAATTTTCCAAGCTGTTTAAAGGCATATGTAAACTTCTGACCCACTGGTATTGTGATACAGTGAATTATAAGTGAACTAATCTGTCTGTAAACAATTGTTGGAAAAATGACTTGTGTCATGCACAAAGTAGATGAACTAACAGACTTGCCTAAACTAGAGTTTGTTAACAAGGAATGTGTGGAATGGTTGAAAAACGAGTTTTAATGACTCCAACCTAAGTGTATGTAAACTTCCGACTTCAACTGTACATAGACATGGAACACTGGTCACTTTAATAATGTTTACATTACATTTCATGTGTATAATACTGTATTCTAGTCAATGCCATCCTATTCCACCCTTGCTGTACATATCCTATTCTATCCTACATATTCTACAGAAATACAACATATTCTATTCACATACTGTCCATAATGTCTATACTTCCAATCACAGTATACAGTGCATTCGGAAAATGTTCAGACCCGTACCCTTTTTCCACATTTTGTTAAGTTACCGCCTTGTTCTAAAATTGATTACGTTAACATTTTTCCTCATTAATCTACGCACAATACCGCATAATGTTTTTGTTTTTTAAAATGTACATTTTAAATAAATATTCAGACCTTTTACTCAGTACTTTGTTGAAGCACGTCTGGCAGCGATTACATCCTTTAGTATGACGCTACAAGCTTGGTACACCTGTATTTGGAGGGTTTCTCAAATTTTCAGGTCGTTCCAGAGATGTTTGATTGGGTTCAAGTCTGGCTGGGCCACTCAAGGACATTCAGAGACTTGTCCTGAAGCTCTCCTGCGTTGTCTTGGCTGTGTGCTTAGCGTCGTTGTCCTGTTGGAAGGTGAACCTTCACCCCAGTCTGAGGTCTTGAGCACTCTGGAGCAGGTTTTCATCAAGAATCTCTCTGTACTGCTCTGTTCATCTTTCCCTCGATCCTGACTAGTCTACCAGTCCCTACCGCTGGAATTCATCCCCACAGCATGATGCTGCCACCACCATGCTTCACGTAGGGATGGTGCCAGGTTTCCTCCAGTTGGCATTCAGGCAAAAGCGTTCAATCTTGGTTTCATCAGACCAGAGAATCTCGTTTCTCATGGTCTGAGAGTCCTTTAGGTGCCTTTTGGCAAACTCCAAGTGGGCTGTCGGGTGCCTTTTACTGAGGTGGCTTTCGTCTGGCCACTCATCTTAATATTTCTGTATTTCTTGATTCCATTCTTTTACTTTTAGATGTGTGTATTGTTGTGAATTGTTAGATATTATTGCACTGTTGGTGATAGGAACACAAGCATTTCACTACACCCACAATACCATCTGTTAAATATGTGAATGCAACCATTACATTTCTATTCGATTTGTTCACTTCCCTTCATTTAAAGGAAATTACTGGTGTAAGAAATATGGGTAAACTTCCATTAGCCCAATGCTTTTAGGTTTGTGGGAGTGTAGTGAAGGAGTGTACACTTCAGGAGAAAGGAAATATGATTGTGACGCACCCCAGGTCTCTGTGGCTCATACTAACACGGTTTCCTTTCTCTGCTGGTCTTCAGGACGGATGGAACCAACACCACTTCATTACGCCCGTGTCTACTCTAGAGCGCGACAGATTCAAGTCTCAGCCAACCCTCCCTACCAGCACCATACAGATGTCACCGGTCAACCAGTCAGGAGGTCAGCCTAGCTACGTAGACGATCATTCACCTAAGGCTACGTCCCAAATGGCAATCTATTCCCTAGGGGGCCTAGTGCACTACTTTTGACCAGGGCCCACAGGGCTCTTTTCAAAAGTAATACACTAGATTGGAAATGAGGAGCCGTTGGTGACATAGCCCTTAGATAAGGACACAAATGCGTTTCAATTCAACGTTTCGTTGTTTTGACCTCCATGTTGTGTTCTCCACAGCTGGCAGTGCAACCTCCTCTCCTGCAATGCTGGGAATCAAAGAACACCGTTCTGATTATCACAGGGCACAGTCAACTATGCAATTTTATAAAAACCAAGGGGACAACAATGTACATAAATACCAATATACAGGTAAACAATGAGCATAGAGAATTATCACACAAAAATCGGCCATAAAAAAAACAGCGTATCGGTTGAGATGTTGGAATTTGATTGAAAACTTATCAGCCATGTGCACCAGACCGTGATCAAAGTATCCCCTAGGGCCTTTCTGCCTCTATGTAGGGCGTAATCCATCTCACCACTCCCATTCCATGCCCCCTCTCCCCTAGCACTCCCCTAGATCTCCCCTAGCTCTCCGCTAGCTATCCCCTACCTCCCTGTTTTTCTTATCATCCTTATTGGGAGCTGGAGGCTCTTAGACGGTCGGTAGTTCAAAAGAGCACTTGAGCCTCTTTGTTGCGTATAAGTGGGTCTGCTGAGCAATATAGTGGCTGGTCCGCCTGCATTGTGAGCAACTCGGCTCAGCAGCCACTACAAAGCGGCCATTGTTAGTTGCCCTGAGGAAGAGTAGGGCTACTTCCCAAAATGGCACCCTATTCCCTATATACTGCACTACTTTTGACCAGAGCCCTGGTCTAGAGTAGTGCACTATATATGGAAAAAGGGTGCCATTTGGGAAGTAGCCCTACTCTTCCTCAGGGCAACTAACAATGGCCGCTGCCAGATGGAGGGCCCTCAATGGGGTGCTGAGACGGCAGAGTAAACAGAGCTGGGGAAGCTGCAGCCTCCCTGCCTAACCTTCTGCCTGGCTACCCAGCAACACTCCCTGGAGTAGTATTGCACGGTAACAACATTTATGTTCATGGCAATATTTAGTTATACCATTATCTTGTTAATTTCTCTTCCAGGGTCTGGAAAGCCATCACCATATTATGTCGGGTCCTACTCCTCACCGACAAGAGAGGACCCCAGAAGAGCACAGGTAAATTCAATACAGACTCTAAATCAATCCCTTCTGGTCGAACATCCCTATCTTTCCCTGCGCCGGTGCAGGCGGCTGGTTCGCTCCGCTACACTAATGGAAGGAGACTGACACATATTATAGTGTGGGTGAATGAGAGAGTTGGGAGACGTCCAACACATCAGTCATTGTGTGAGCGAGAGTGAATGTGACTGCTGTAATAGGGATGGGCTGGGCGGCAGTGGGTGCATCACAGGCACCTGTCACAGTGTGGACACGTCCCTGTGTGCCCACTCGGATAACACCCAAGAGGAGGGATCTTTGTGCCCTCCTCTCCTCCCTCTACCCGTCTCTGACTAGACAGGAAATAGACGGTCAGGATATTATACCCAAAGGAGGCTAGTGAAGGAAGGACGTCTCATAATAACGGAAAGGATGGAGTTAATGGAATGGTTTCAAACGCACGGAAACCATTTCTTTGACGTTTGATAACATTCCATTAATTATTTTCCGGCCATTACTTGGAGCCTGTCCTCCGATTTTAAAGAGCCACCGGCCACCACTCGTTACAACCAACTTTGTTCAGCTAGACAGCCACACAGCGTGAATTTTGATACACAAAGTTGTAATACGTTTGAATCAACAAACTATTTCTCATCCTTTTCTCCCATCGGACAGTTGAAAGTAGATATTTTCCTGTATTTGACATAGACCGATCTGATTGTGTTGCTTCTCTTGTCTCCACAGCAGCAGATGTACTACACTGAGGAGCCGAGCAGGCGGAACTACGACACCTACAGAATGTACCTGCAGTCTCCACACGGCTACGATGACCCCTACGTGGAGGAAGTGGTCAGCTTCCCCCCCACGGCAGACTATAGCTCTAAGTCGCACGGTCACGGACTCAAATCCACCACGAACTACGTGGACTTTTACTCCACCACCCGGAGGCCTTCCTACAGGGCGGATCAGTACCCAGGTTCGCCAGATTCCTGGGTATAGGGACTCCATCTTGGAATCCCCGACAGATGAACTCTTCCATGAACTTTTACTTGTGTGTTTGTTTTTGAAAATGTGGATCTGAATGTGGAGATCGACGCGATGGCAGATGGCAGATGGCAGATGGCAGATGGCAGATGGAGAAATGGAATGTTAACCAAAGAAAGAAGGAAACCAAGGAATGTGTTGTTTTTTTAAAAAGAAGAGCAGTGGGTGTGTTCGGGGCGGGCGGCACTGGACATTATCGTGAGTCTGCTCTGTCTAGATGTTACTTTTTCTTTTGGAAACCTGTAGCTGTGGTAGCATGGTGAAGGTGTGGGTTATGTGACGAAAGGTTTGCGGTAAAGAGTCAGAAGGGGGAATGTGTATGTTCGTAGGCAAAAATGGATCATGAACTCATATCTGTAAAAAAAAAAAGTGTTGTAACCTAAAGATGTTAGTTTGTACAGAGGGATCAAATTGTATTTGTTCTTAATGTTGAGATTGTGTATGCCATGGAGTCTTGTACATTTCCTTCATTTTATTGTAAATACAGAAAAAATGCCACCTGGTTTACGTTCATCAGCACTGGTAAAAGAGGTGTGCCATGTCAAATATATATCTATATTATAGATCTATAAATAATGAAGAAATAAAGGGATGAGGGAAAAGATGGCATCATAACACAAACATGCAACGATAATAAAAGTTCACTTTTGTTTTTTAAATGAATTGTGTAACTGCAGACATTTTTGTGACTTTGAAAGATATTCTCTTTATTTTTCCATTCTCTGTCTTGGATCTTTCATCGATAGTTCGCTGACATTTTCTGTGCACAACAACCAACAGAAATAAATGTGAACATTTGGTCCATGAAGAGCTCTACAACTCCTCCCTATGCTTCCTCATCCTCTCCTCTTTGCATACATCCAATGATTTCAGTAGAAAAAGAAGACAACAAAACGTCCCTAATAAAATGGCACCCTATTCTTTACATAGGTCTCTGGTCAAATGTAGTGCACTATATAAAGAATAGGGTGTCATTTGGGACAAACACCAACATGATAGAATGACCAGACACAGCATTTTCTTCGTCATATTTCATAAACGGACTAAAGACCTTTCCAGATACACTTATGAAAGTTGTTAGAAGTGACAAAAAGACAGTGGAGGCATCGGTTTTTTTTTCAGGACATCAAGTTAGTTTTATTTTCAAAATGTTTTAAACAATTTATTACATAAATATCACGCATTTATCACTAAGCTAAATGAGAGATGAGTTCATGAAAATATCTCTAGCCCCTCCCTGTACGCTTGGTCCTGGATAATGTACAGATCTTTAAAAAGTCAGATAGTGATGTGTAAATTCACACTACCATCACCATATTGCTTACATCTATTCCGTTGAAATTCAGATCTGAAAACAAAAGGGGCGTGGCTGGAGGTAGATAAGAAGTAGGATTAGATCATGAACATCTTCAATGAGCACCATGCACACGAATGCGCCGATCTATACACTGAATGGATAGAACATGCAAGTTGTTGAAACTGTTCACTCCATATTTCTGGTTCACTCATGTGGAATACATGAGTCTGCTGCAGCCTCATGCTGCTGATGCTCGCTTCCTGCGTAAACTAAGTCATTTGCCTTTCAGCAGTATAAAGTGGGCGTTGTAGTACTTTGTGTGCTGTTATTGTTGTTCAGAAATCGAGAATGGTGCAACTATCTAAATCTGGAGTGAGAGAGAGTCCTGAATTGAAGGCTGGCCATCCTCCAGCAGGTATGGTGGTGACTTGTTCATATTAATTCGTAATTTGCATCAAGTTGTGCATATTTTCTTTGTCCAAAAATGTGTTCGATGTAATGTCTGGTTTGCTTTTTCGAGGTGGTAAGTGAGGTTTACATTCCGTGCATTTACAATATAGGCCTGACCTTGTCGCATGCAAACATTGTTACAATCTTGTAAAAACATTGGTTGGCGACAATGTTGGAACGCACGCTACTATGATGTTTTTTCCCCCGTTACGATGCGTGATGAAAATTGCATCGGTGCATAGTTTATTGTGCAAACATGGTACATTCTGTGCTCTAAGCTGCACGCAAGGGACAGGCCAACACTGTCCATATAGTTAAGTGAATATCCCCTGCAGATTTGTGCTTATGTATGGGGATTTTGAGTCCAAATACTCCTACTCAAACTATTATTAAAATGCTAATTGACGGGATGTTTGCATGTCCACATATCTTTGGTTTTTGGACCTGGCCCACGAGTTGCCTATTGCATACTGGTGTGACGTGCAGATGTCCCAGAAAATACATTCTGGGGCCATAGGTGTCTCTGAGTAGGAGTGATTTCTGGATCAGTTTTGCCCTGCTTGATACCGGTCCCTCAAAGAGATTCTTTGCACAGTACAAATGTAATTATTTCTGAGTTGCACGTTGTTTGGGGGCATTCTAGAACATCAAAGCGATTTTTGCTTTGACAGGATGTGGGTAAAGTAGACTCTTTTGATTAAACCTGCCTATAGCAAGTCAGAGGAAAAGAAACAACAATGCTGAACTCTCTTCTCACTGCCAACTTTCTTCTTCCAACACTGACACTCCCAAAATCTCATTGTATAATGGCAAAATTCCAAGACATTATAACCTGAAGTTGTTTTAGTTTTGTCTTACAGTAACTGAATAGTTTTAACTCCTTCATGACCAAGTTCAGGAAGTTGTATAACTTTCCAAATTGCATTCAATTCTGGATTTGCAAAGAATGAGTATGTCATTTAATATATTTTCACCTATTTTAAACGGATCCACTCTGGCACCACAGTGAAGGCTGGAGGGAAACGAGTGGTCAAGAAAAGCTGTGAGGAGAGTCATGCCACCCACCATGTGAACCCAGAGAGGGAACACAAAGTTCCCAAACCCAGGTACAGTTCAGTTAGCCCCTCCCTGTTTTAGTTTTTTATTCTATTTGGTGCCAAATGACAACGACCCAATACTCCCAAATACAGGGTCTCGTCATTTACAGAGCTCTGATTGTGCTCAAATGTTTTTAACATTGAGAGCGCATCAGGAAAACCCTTAAATGCAATGTTTGTCGTTAAACATGTAATACTGTTCTAGATCTGCAGCCACCTCCAGCAGAATGCAGCAAATCAGTGTCTTGATGTCAGGAACACTTGACAAGGTAAGGATATCTGACTTATAATGATGGCTGCATCAGTCCCACAAGGGTTGGCCAAAAAGCAGGTTTAGATGGGGGTGGGGGGAGGGGGTGGTGTGTGTCTTCATTTGTAATGATCATGCAAGTCTAAACACTTTACTCGTAGCCTAGCTTCTTCAGATTTGCATAGTAAAATGGTCTCCTCTGGATTGCTTGGTAAGCCATGATTTTATAAGATGTCCTCATTGTTTCAGTTGGGACATGACTTCCCAGAGACCCCAGTAAGTGTGAAACACAGCAGACTCAGACCTGCTATGGAGAAGGCACACTCGCCAGCTTTCAAGTCCAGCTTCTGCATCCAGCAACCCAAAAAGTTCTGAAGCAGCGTGTTGAAGTTGCCCGAGGGGAAACTTGAAGTCGTCTGTGAAAGACCAACAGGATGTGTTCGTTATATGCATGAGGGGACCGACATGAGATATCAGAAAATACTTTCATGTTTAACTTTCTTGATTTAATGTAGAACCAATTTGGCTTTTAATTAGTTGCAATTTGTGACTTTGCTACTTTTAGGTGAGAAAGTGTAGCTTTGCAGGGATACGGTGGGTTTTCAGCTTATTCCAAACCAGCACTTACTGTGCCTTAAAAAAAATGTATGAATGAGACATCCTGTGAACTAAAGGCACAGATGGTGGGCATTTTAGAAATGGTATGTTGCATAAGTGGGTAAAAGTTGGATGACTGACTTTTGTCATTGAATGTTTTCATAGTGAGAAGCTTGAATAAAAAAAACTGCATGGCATTAAACATTTTGTCTTTTTGTCTTTTTTTATGGTTACTTCTAGATTCACATGATTAAATAAAATGCAATTAATGAATTGTTCTGTTGAAAGTGTTGCTTTTTCATACTGCAAATTTTGTAATGACCTGAGGGTGGCGACAACTAACTCCTGTTAGCTTGAAGGAGATGGATTTTTTTGTTGTTGCTTTTTTAAAAGCTTTATCATGGATGTTTAACACCTAGGAAAACCAGGGTCTTTGAGTCCATTTCCCCTGTCATTATGAGGTATTTTCTGACTTGCTTGTCTAGTATATTGATGGGAACTGCTCTTCCACATGCATATTGGACATCACTATCTACACCATTTCATAGTACTATGCAGTATTTCCTGAGAGTGAAACATACTGTGGCATGTCTCAGTACGTCTCTGCCAGCAGTATGCCAGTGTCCTGGTGTTTCCACAGAAACTAACCCACAGCAGAGTGTCTTTGAACTCTGCCTCTTTGGGGGGGGGGAGTTCTCTGCATGTGTCGACATCTCTTATAGAGCCCTCACAAAAGATCCCCTGTTGTGAGGATGAACCCAGCCAAGTGCTGAATTGTGAGTACTTCTGCCAGAGCCAACAGTATCTGGGGACACTTTGTCTGACAAACCTGAGTAGTGCCCCACTCATCACAAATGTTCATTTTGGGGTTCACTTTTCAGGCTCCTAGCTTATTTCATCTTTTGTTGCCTGTCTTTGTGGCAAAGAAGTCCGTGCCAGTAAAAGCCTTTTATGGCACACTGGGAAATACTAGGCCATACTAACCTGCTATTTTGCAAGATGGTGGTAGCCAGTAGTAGCATAACGCAGGAAACAAATGTTTTACAACAATTGGCAGTCTTCGCCGGATTCTATTCCAGCAGCTGGTGAGGTTGGACAGAATATGCGAAGGCACTCGCTTTGTTCTCTCCTTCAGCCTATGAGGCTTTTTGATCCGTTGGGATTCGGGCTAGTTACCTGTGCATTCATAACAAGGAGACTGGAGGATAGATATCATATTAATAACATTGAGATACCATGCAGACCTAAATCTCTGTGGTGCTCAATGTTCACTCAAGCCTTTGGTACCATCTGTGTATGTAATTCTGAGGCCTCAGTCTCTAGTTGAGGGATGGAGTGGTTGGTGGTCTGCTAAGCTGCAGACAGACGGTGCATTTCCCTGGCAATGACTTCCCAGCCATCTGACAGGGTTGATTGCTTCTATGACATCTGCTGTACTGCTGAGAAAACATGAGTCCAACAATAACCTTGCCTCACACAGGGGAGGAGGAGTTGAGGAGAGATGTAACCAAAATATGTGCTGTTTCTTAATCATATTCTGTTATATTTTAATAAAACATTTCTGTTCAAGAAAATAATTATAGGAATGACATTGTTATAAACAATATGAAAACAATGCCTAATATAACTTCTAGTATCCATTGTGGTGTACAGGCTACTTCTGTGGTTGTTTGTCCTTGTATATTCTACTTAAGTTTTTACACCAGGATGGGCCACGTGTATGGGTGTGACAAGGAAGTGGGAATACATTTTTTTGCTTGTATTTAACCTTTATTTAACAAGGCAAGTCAGTTAAGAACAAATTATTATTTACAATAATGCTGCTGGGCCAATTGTGCACCGCCCTATGGGACTTCCAATCACAGCCAGATGTGATGCAGCCTGGATTCGAACCAGGGTGTCTGTAGTGACGCCTCTTGCACTGAGATGCAGTGCCTTAGACTAATGTGCCACTCGGGAGCTTCCACATAAAAAAAAATGTTTTAAAAGTTGCACATTTTTTATTTCAGACCGGTCACTTCCGTCCTGAAAATTGAAAATACTTGAAAAGACAGTTGATTGAGATAGCAGTTTGTGCCTCACGGTGTCGCCATTGACCTGACTATAATGGTATAAAAAGCAAGCCTAAAGCACTTCTAATTTACTTCACATTAAATATCACTCAATGAAACACTAATCCAGCAATCTTCGTTCAGCAAGTCATTTTACACCACATCAAATATGTTTCGCAAATGTAATGTCTGTCGGCCTACATAGAATAAACGTAACAACAACAAAACAACAGCAAAGGGCTTTGTTAATGCGCATCACTACTGTACTTTGATTAAATACGATTATGCACTTTAGGCATGCACTATGCATGGTGGTCTGCATGGTTACCAGTACCGTGCACTGCAGTCGATGCGCAGTTGCGCGCACGACCAAGGTTATAAATGACCTCATGGAGAGAAGGAGGAGCTCGCGCAGTACCTTTGGTCCATCAGAGGATTCATGTGGAGTTAAGCCGTTGGAAAACTTTTCCTACTGAGATATCCATGACATTTCCCAGGTAAATATTTTGACTCAAGTTCAGTGTGTTCGTCTTTAGAGAAACTATCAAGTACAGCTTGGACTGTGTTTAGTTAGGTTTGAGGAGAGAAAGTAGACTAACTTAGCGAGCTATTTGGAGAGTTTAGTTTCGGCTTTTCTCAGGCTGTCTAGTGGAGGAAGAGTTAGCAAGGAGGATGAATACGTTGGAAACGTGTTTGACTGGAAGCGCTGTGAGTTCACATTGAAGAAAGAAACAGAGCGTTAAATAAACATGTCTATTGCTATTATGCGGGAAGTGTGTTTAATAGTGAGCGATAGGGCCTCACTTTAAAATCAATTATTTGTTGAGCAAAGTGTGAGGGGAGGTTCTTGTGAAAGTGCGCTGGTTGACAGCTCGAGCTTTAAGTCAAACTGTTAAGTCTTAACTAAAATCTTTAGACATTTCTATTGAGTCCAACCATAGCTTAAACGTATGTTCAAAAACGTTAGCTGTGCAACTTGTCAGGTTTTGTCGCTGTTATCAGGCCACTCAGAACCTTGCTGAACTAAATCCGGTTGGCCTTATTTGATTTTATAGTCTCACGCTGAAATTGCCGCTCATTTTGGCGTGCTTGGGAAATGTGTAAACTGTCAGCAATGCATTCCTACAAGAGACAAAAAAAACAACAACAGCTGTTGGCTTTGCTACTACTAGGAATAACATGTAATGGTATAGTAACACGTTAGTTACACACAACGAAAACCATTATTTGACCAGATACCAATTAATTTAAGTACAGTATAGACGAATTATATTTTTTTAAATGTAAAACGCCACACACTGTGTGCCATAGTAACTAGAATAACAGGTATCCCACCCCTTTTTAACCCTATTCTCAAAACCTTCCATTTTACCATACTGTTCTTGTGTTGTTACACCTCTATAATAAAACCAAGTAGGTTTATGTGGGTTATTCCCGTGTTTATTGTGAGAAACTAACTTGTTACCATACCATTAACAATGCTATTGCACTTCATTATATTCTGTAATGTTAAGTGCTAAAATGATATCCTGTTTTTAATGGATCAGAAATAGTTTATTACATAGTAATGTGGTCTTGTTTGATGCTTGAAATGTATATGAGGTGGTGGTTTTGAAGTCAAGACTAGAGGTCGACCGATTATGATTTTTCAACACCAATACCGATTATTGGAGGGCCAAAAAAGCCGACACCAATTAATCGGACGATTATATTTTTTACAATTTGTAATAATGACAATTACAACAATACTGAATCAGCACTTATTTTAACTTAATATAATACGTCAATAAAATCAATTTAGCCTCAAGTAAATAATGAAACATGTTCAATTTGGTTTAAATAATGCAAAAACAAAGTGTTGGAGAAGAAAGTAAAAGTGCAATATGTGCTATGTAAGAAAGCTAACGTTTCAGTTCCTTGCTCAGAACATGAGAACATATGAAAGCTGGTGATTCCTTTTAACACGAGTCTTCAATATTCCCAGGTAAGACATTTCAGGTTGTAGTTATTATAGGAATTATAGGACTATTTCCCTCTATACCATTTGTATTTCATTAACCTTTGACTATTGGATGTACTTATAGGCACTTTAGTATTGCCAGTGTAACAGTATAGCTTCCGTCCCTCTCCTCGCTCCTCCCTGGGCTCGAACCAGCAACACAACGACAATTAGCGTGCGCTAACTAGCTAGCCATTTCACTTCGGTTACAAGAGCCTCATCTCGGGAGTTGATAAAATTGAATTCATAAACAGCGCAATGGTTGACGCACTACGAAGAGCTGCTGGCAAAATGCACGCAAGTGCTGTTTGAATGAATGTTTACGCGCCTGCTTCTGCCTACCATCGCTCAGTCAGATACTTAGATACTTGTATGCTTGTATGCTCAGTCAGATTATATACAATGCAGGACACGCTAGATAATATCTAGTAATATCATCAACCATGTGTAGTTAACTAGTGATTATGATTGATTGTTTTTTATAAGATACGTTTAATGCTAGCTAGCAACTTACCTTGGCTTACTGCATATGCGTAACAGGCAGTCTCCTTGTGGAGTGCAACGAGAGAGAGGCAGGTCGTTATTGCGTTGGACTAGTTAACTGTAAGGTTGCAAGATTGGATCCCCCGAGCTGACAAGGTGAAAATCTGTCGTTCTGCACCTGAACAAGGCAGTTAACCCACCGTTCCTAGGCCGTCATTGAAAATAAGAATATGTTCTTAACTGACTTGCCTAGTTAAATAAAGGTATAAAAAAAAAAGTATTTAAAAAAAATCGGCAAATCGGCGCTCAAAAATACAGATTTCTGATTGTTATGAAAACTTGAAATCAGCCATAATTAATCGGCCATTCCGATTAATCGGTCGACCTCTAGTCAAGACCCAACCCATATGCAGTATACTTGCTCACCCTTGGTTTGAGTCATGTTGAAGTAAGTTTGTTCTGTGTTTACATAAGACACTTCCTTGCTTTTTGGAACTCATGTAAACCTCAGATGCTTTAAAAAGTTATTGTAGTTCTTTCTGAAACGTTCTTCATGCTGAAAGGTCCGTTTCCATTTTGATGAAAAGGGGCAGATTAATTGAATGAACATAGCATGTCCTCACTGAACTTTGTGATGGTAGGCTACCTGGAAAGTGCTTTGAGTCTGACACAAAGTTCAGATGAATTCAAACCATTTGGTTGTTGTGACCTTCTTAGTCACTACAGTTCAGTTGGCCTTACATATGATAAGATAAAAGCTTGTCTCTTCTCTATTAAACATTTCTATATCCATAACCTTTAGAGTTAGCCTATTATCCATTTCACAATCATGACATCAAAGGTTAAAAATATTTCCAGCTCCACAACAGGTGACTGACTGCAGCTGACAGGTGCTTGCTTGTGATGACTGGACTGAAGTGTGCACTGTCATAATAGTTTATCTGAAGAAAACAAATGTTATATGTCATTTGCAAAGTTACTGTATGTAGCCTTTAAAGTGCCGAGGTTTGTAGTCACAGTAGAGAACCTGGTTCCCATGGTTCATAGCCAGTTACCCAGTAACAAGGGAGTGGAACCAAGGAGACAATTTGGGGGTGAGGAGACAGTCAATGGAGCCACTGACCTGACAGTGTTCAGGCCAGGATGTCCAAACACTGTCCACATTATGTAGCAAATTATTCTACCACATTATGTGGCACATTTTTCCAGTAAGAAGCAGCAATATTGAATGTCTACTGACATGAAGAGTTTCATTGGGTTTAAAGGACCCTCATTACCAGAAAATTGTTCACCAGAATTGTTTTGTGTCGCAAAAACAGGGAAAGTGTGTGCTGTTTGTTTTCAGAGCTTTCCGTGTGAGTTGGTTTTGTAAAATGAAATGTTATTGGAAGGATTCTCCGTGAACCTGGTTGTGCGCTAATGCCGGTGTAAAGATATGGGTTGACACTAGGGCTGTGATGGTCATGGAATTTTGGTTGACGGTCAGCCAAATGACCATAATAACTGTTAGAATAGCACATTTTCTCCTCTCACTGCGAGTGTACCCATGAGTTTACCAGTTAAATTACCAGGATTGCAGGTTCCAAGCCAGTTCTATTCATTCTATTTCTATATGTGCTGCTGCTGCATTGTGGGGGGTGTTGCCTAGGCAACCGCAGACTCGTTTGCTACAACACCTTGCTTGTTTCAGCAAGGAGCAACAAAGTTTCATCAAGGTGAGAAGCATCCATGTTACTGCAACTGCAGAAACAGACTCAAATCAAATCAAATGTTATTGGTCACGTACACATGGTGAGCAGATGTTATTGTGAGTGTAGTGAAATGCTTGAGCCTATATATTTATAAGAATGTATAAATATATGGATGAACAATTTCAGAGTGGCATAGGCTAAGATGCAATAGATAGTATAGAATACAGTATAAACTGTACATATGAGATGAGTAATGCAATATATGTAAACATTGTTAAAGTGGCATTATTAAAGTGACTAGTGTTCCATTTATTAAAGTGGCCAATGATTTTAAGTCTGTATATAGGTAGCAGCCTCTCTGTGCTGGTAATGGCTGTTTAACGGTCTGATGGCCTTGAGATAGAAGCTGCAGTCTCTTGGTCCCAGCTTTGATGCACCTGTACTGACCTTGCCATCTAGATGATAGTGGTGTGAACAGGCATTGGCTCGGATGGTTGTTGTCCTTGATGATCTTTTTGGCCTTCCGGTGACATCAGGTGTTGTAGGTGTCCTGGAGGGCAGGTACAGATGATGCGTTGTGCAGACTGCAACACCTCTGGAGAGCCCTGCGGTTGTGGGTGATGCAGTTGCCGTACCAGGCGGTGATACAGCCCGACAGGATGCTCTCAACTGTAAAGGTTTGTGATGGTTTTAGGTGACAAGCCTGAGGTTGAAGAGGCACTGTCTGTGTGGCTGGACCGTTTCAGTTTGTCAGTGATGTGTACCCCCAAGGAACTTAAAACTTTTCACCTTCTCCACTGCTCTACCGTCAATGTGAATAGGGGGGTGCTCCTTCTGCTTTTTCCTGAAGTCTACGATCATCCCCTTTGTTTTGTTGACGTTGAGTGAGAGGTTATTTTCCTGACACCACATTCTGAGAGTCCTCACCTCCTCCCTGTAGGCTGTCTCGTCGTTGTTGGTAATCAACACTAATACTGTTGTGTCGTCTGCAAACTTAATGATTGAGTTGGAGGCGTGCATGGCCACGCAGTCATGGATGAACAGGGAGTACAGGAGGGGGCTGAGCACGCACCCTTGTGGGGCCCCAGTGTTGAGGATGAGCAAAGTGGAGATGTTGTTTCCAACCTTCACCACCTGGGGGCGGCCCGTCAGGAAGTCCAGAACCCAGTTGCACAGGGCGGGGTCGAGACCCAGGGTCTCGAGCTTGATGACGAGCTTGGAGGGTACTATGGTGTTGAATGCCGAGCTGTAGTCGATGAACAGCATTCTCACATAGGTATTCCTCTTGTCCAGATGGGTTAGGGCAGTGTGCAGTGTGGTTGAGATTGCATCGTCTGTGGACCTATTTGGGCGGTAAGCAAATTGGAGTGGGTCTAGGGTGTCAGGTAGGGTGGAGGTGATATGGTCCTTGACTAGTCTCTCAAAGCCCTTCATGATGACGGATGTGAGTGCTACGGGGCGGTAGTCGTTTAGCTCAGTTACCTTAGCTTTCTTGGGAACAGGAACAATGGTGGCCCTCTTGAAGCATGTGGGAACAGCAGACTGGTATAGGGATTGATTGAATATGTCCGTAAACACACCGGCCAGCTGGTCTGCGCATGCTCTGAGGGCGCGGCTGGGGATGCCGTCTGGCCCTGCAGCCTTGCGAGGGTTAACACGTTTAAATGTCTTACTCACTTCGGCTGCAGTGAAGGAGAGACCGCATGTTTTCGTTGCAGGCCGTGTCAGTGGCACTGTATTGTCCTCAAAGCGGGCAAAAAAGTTATTTAGTCTGCCTGGGAGCAAGACATCCTGGTCCGTGACTGGGCTGGGTTTCTTCCTGTAGTCCGTGATTGACTGTAGACCCTGCCACATGCCTCTTGTGTCTGAGCCGTTGAATTGAGATTCTACTTTGTCTCTGTACTGGCGCTTAGCTTGTTTGATAGCCTTGCGGAGGGAATAGCTGCACTGTTTGTATTCAGCCATGTTACCAGACACCTTGCCCTGATTAAAAGCAGTGGTTCGTGCCTTCAGTTTCACACGAATGCTGCCATCAATCCAAGGTTTCTGGTTAGGGAATGTTTTAATCGTTGCTATGGGAACGACATCTTCAACGCACGTTCTAATGAACTCGCACACCGAATCAGCGTATTCGTCAATGTTGTTGTCTGACGCAATACGAAACATCTCCCAGTCCACATGATGGAAGCAGTCTTGGAGTGTGGAGTCAGCTTGGTCGGACCAGCGTTGGACAGACCTCAGCGTGGGAGCCTCTTGTTTTAGTTTCTGTCTGTAGGCAGGGATCAACAAAATGGAGTCGTGGTCAGCTTTTCCGAAAGGGGGCGGGGCAGGGCCTTATATGCGTCGCGGAAGTTAGAGTAACAATGATCCAGGGTCTTTCCACCCCTGGTTGCGCAATCGATATGCTGATAAAATTTAGGGAGTCTTGTTTTCAGATTAGCCTTGTTAAAATCCCCAGCTACAATGAATGCAGCCTCCGGATAAATCGTTTCCAGTTTGCAGAGAGTTAAATAAAGTTCGTTCAGAGCCATCGATGTGTCTGCTTGGGGGGGGATATATACGGCTGTGATTATAATCGAAGAGAATTCTCTTGGTAGATAATGCGGTCTACATTTGATTGTGAGGAATTCTAAATCAGGTGAACAGAAGGATTTGAGTTCCTGTATGTTTCTGTCATCACACCATGTCACGTTAGTCATAAGGCATACGCCCCCGCCCCTCTTCTTACCAGAAAGATGTTCGTTTCTGTCCGCGCGATGCGTGGAGAAACCCGCTGGCTGCACCGCTTCGGATTGCGTCTCTCCAGTTAGCCATTTTTCCGTGAAGCAGAGAACGTTGCAGTCTCTGATGTCCCTCTGGAATGCTACCCTTGCTCGGATTTCATCAACCTTGTTGTCAAGAGACTGGACATTGGCGAGAAGAATGCTAGGGAGTGGTGCACGATGTGCCCGTCTCCGGAGTC
Source organism: Oncorhynchus tshawytscha (assembly GCF_018296145.1). Lineage (NCBI taxonomy): Eukaryota > Metazoa > Chordata > Actinopteri > Salmoniformes > Salmonidae > Oncorhynchus > Oncorhynchus tshawytscha. Next base: position 42,006,994 of record NC_056431.1, read on the forward strand.
TGACCAGAAGACCGCTTCGTTTCCCTCTTTTTCTGAGTCGTTTTTTCGGGTCGCTGCATGTAATCCACTCCGTTACACTGGTTGTAAGGCAGAACACAGGATCCGCATCGCGAAAAACATATTCTTGGTCGTACTGATGGTGAGTTGACGCTGATCTTATATTCAGTAGTTCTTCTCGGCTGTATGTAATGAAACCTAAGATGACCTGGGGTACTAGTGTAAGAAATAACACGTAAAAAAACAAAAAACTGCATAGTTTCCTAGGAACGCGAAGCGAGGCGGCCATCTCTGTCGGCGCCGGAAGTGAATCTTCTATTAAGTTAAAATAAAAGTGTTCATTCACTATTGTTGTAATTGTCATTATTACAAATACATGCAAAAAATCGGCCGATCTGCTCTTTTTTGGGGTCCTCCAATAATCGGTATCGGCTTTGAAAAATCATAATCGGTCGACCTCTAGTTGTCAGTCCACCCTCCATAGGCTTGAAGTTGAGTGGGATGTTTTTTGTTTGTTTGTTTCAAACAGAAAATTAATAATGTGTAATCACACTCCCATCCTCTGTTTGCAAAAGGGGTCTTGTGTTTTATTCAGATTTATCCTACATTTGTATGTGTACAAATACAATGCCATTTTAGGGAAACCCCCTCTTTATCTCTGTAATCTGGTCTCCTTCACCACCAGCAGTTACCATACCAGGTCTGTTAGGTGGTTGCTACTTAAAGACCCCAGGACATTTCCAGTATTAGGCAAGGCTGCCTTCTCGTCTTGTGCACCAGAGGCATGGAATAGTCTACAGTCCATGCTTCATCTAGATATGTGAGTGCCACTGAATTACTTTTAAAATATTGATGGGATACTCTGTTACAGAGAGTAAATGCTTTTTTTTAAGGCTGAATCATCTGGTTGGGGTGGCAGGGTAGCCTAGTGGTTAGAGCGTTGGACTAGTAAATGGAAGGTTGCAAGTTCAAATCCCCGAGCTGACAAGGTACAAATATGTCATTCTTCCCCTGAACAGGCAGTTAATTCACTGTTCCTAGGCCGTCATTGAAAATAAGAATTTGTTCTTAACTGACTTGCCTAGTAAAATAAAGGTAAAATAAAAAAAAAAAAAAAGTTGTATATTTAAATCTGTTGATTGTCGCTGCCTTCTTGGCCAGGTCTCCATTGAGAAATAGACTGAGTGTAAAATGGGCTTTTCCTGGTTAAATACAGTCTTCCCAGAAGAGTGGCCAATGATTTTGGAATGAGATCTTCTATGAACAACTGTCCACATACTTTTGGTCATGTAGTGTAACTATACATTATTATTTGTCTGTCAAAGGATTCTCTCACAGTTAATAATAGGAAGCTAACAATATATCATCATTTCATCCTTGGTTCTTGTTGCTATGATCTGCTCAGTTCAGCTGACAATGGCTAGGTCTAATCTTCAAATTGTACACAGGCTATTACATTCACCAGTATCTAGCCTATAGGGTACAAGGCATTGTGTAATTGCATGTACAATTTCTCAAGGGTTCAAAGCAGTTTGCATGTATTGCTCACCTTAGCTCTTTTAACACCACCATTTAATTGCCCTGCTTCCCTCTCAGCATCAATTAAAATGTTACAGAATGACAGATGCATATTGAGTTGCCTTGCTAGATTGCTGGAGGATTTGGTTTCTGAACAGGAGAGCAGCTCAGGCAGAGAGAAGAGAGAGAATGTGCAAGCAAACAAAGCTACTGTACGACCCTGTGAAATTTCAGTGACCTCATTAGCTCACTGAGAACATCCAGTTTAGAAACCACAATTATTTGGGTCTGCCAAAAGTTTATGATTGCACCATTTAATTAACACATTTGACTCAATGAGGCATTCCATCGAACTGACATGGTAATAATTCATTCATGAAAGGACTCTCATAAAAACCCTCAGTGGGCTACAATACTCTATGAGACTCCAAGCCTGTGTGAGTGCAACCAAATGTGTGTGTGTTTTAACTTTACCTCCTGATGAAACAGCTGTTATTGATTAAAAAAAATGTGTTAAGTATTTAGAAAGCTGCAGAGAGAAATGGAAGGCTAAATTGCTGTGTTATGTCCAATGTTCCCTCTAAGCTGCAAGCGCGCACAACTCCCCTCGGACGGTGCAGAGGAAATGTCAGCTGCGCAGAGAAGAACGAGGTTGAACTTCACTCAACTTTCTAGTTTTCCCCTTTATTAAACACTGTCAACATATCGCTCTACTGTGGGAATTGAATCAGTGCAATATTATACACTTTCAATGTGCCATACCGAAACAAAACAAACTATGCAAGATTTAGTATGCAATAGAGGTCGACAAATTATGATTTTTCAACGCCGATACCAATTATTGGAGGAGCAAAAAAGGGCGATACCGATTAATATTTGTATTTATTTATTTGTAATAATGACAATTACAACAATACTGAATGAACACTTTTATTTTAACTTAATATAATACATCAATAAAATCAATTTAGCCTCAAATAAATAATGAAACATGTTCAATTTGGTTTAAATAATGCAAAAGCAAAGTGTTGGAGAAGAAAGTAGAAGTGCAATATGTGCCATGTAAAAAAGCAAATGTTTAAGTACCTTGCTCAGAACATGCGAACAAATGAAAGCTGGTGGTTCGTTTTAACAAGAGTCTTCAATATTCCCAGGTAAGAAGTTTTAGGTTGTAGTTATTATAGGAATTATAGGACTATTTCTCTCTATACCATTTGTATTTCATATACCTTTGACTATTGGATGTTCTTATAGGCACTAAAGTATTGCCAGTGTAACAGTATAGCTTCCGTCCCTCTCCTCGCCCCTCCCTGGGCTCGAACCAGGGAAACATCGACAACAGCCACCCTCGAAGCATCGTACCCATCGCTCCACAAAAGCCGCGGCCCTTGCAGAGCAAGAGGAACAACTACTTTAACAAAAGGCTAAGCTTGAGAGCTAGCATATTAATTTCATTTCATTTGCGATTTTCATGAATAGTTAAAGTTGTGTTATGCTAATGAGCTGCGGGGATAATTACACTCCTGGATACAGGTTTTTTTCGTAGCTAAACGTGATGAACAAAACAGAGCGATTTGTCCTAAACAAATAATCTTTTTGGAAAAACTGAACATTTGCTATCTAACTGAGATTCTCCTCATTGAAAACATCCGAAGTTCTTCAAAGGTAAATGATGTATTTGAATGCTTTTCTGGTTTTTGTGAAAATGTTGCCTGCTGATGCTGACGCTAAATGCTACGCTAGCTACGCTAGCTGTTACACAAATGCTTGTTTTGCTATGGTTGAGAAGCATATTTTGAAAATCTGAGATGACAGTGTTGTTAACAAAAGGCTAAGCTTGAGAGCTAGCATATTAATTTCATTTCTTTTGCGATTTTCATGAATAGTTAACGTTGTGTTATGGTAATGAGCTTGAGGCTGTATTCATGATCCCGGATCCGGGATGGCTAGAATCAAGAGGTTTTAACAACACTGTCATCCACCCCTGAATATTCCCCAAAATGTGCAACCCTAGTCACAACGATTCATCGATACGTATGCTACGATACTGGTAAAGTTGTCTTGCACACCTACAGTGCTGGTTATTAACAAAACCTAGCTAGCTCATGGATGCAAACAATGTTCTTCCCATAAAACGTAGAAAAACAACAATCTGTTTCAGTAGCTATTGTTAGCTAGCTAACTATATAGCTAGGTGTCATCATCTAAAATAACCCTAATTTTTAAAACAGTTCTTATTTGATTAATGGTGGTGTTACCCATCTTTGTGAATCTAGCCACAATACGGATTAAGCCACAATATTGGACTTTGCGGTTAGCCTTCAAAATAAAAGTATATCATTGACAGTAACACAGCCTAGTCGGGCACCCCAAACGTAGCACTGCGGACTGCTCCATTAACAATACATTACTTCCGCCGGAATGCAAAGAGTTTGATGCTTCTGGTGGACATGAGGTGTGAACACTATTATTGCACACAAGAGGTGAGTCCTTGCATCTTATTAATCACATTTTAATTCCTGAACTTTAGGCTTGCCATAACAAAGGGGTTGAATATTTATTGACTGAAGCCATTTCAGCGTTTCATTTTTTAATGCATTTGTACAAAACAAATAATAAAAAGTTCCACTTTGACATCATTGTGTGTAGGCCAGTGACAATAAATTAAATTAAATCATTTAAAAATTCAACCTCTAACACAACAACATGTGGAAAAAGGAAAGGGGTGTGAATACTTTTTGAAGGCACTGTAGCTAACAACCTGGTAACTTGACAGTAGATCTAGGCATATTTGATGGCCACAGGAATAATTAAAAGGGTCAGCTACTCATGAACTGTGTTTTGGTGTAGTACATGCGCAGAATGTTTAGAAAACGGGAACAAGCATCCAGGGGATGGGGCAAACAGGGCGCCAGGCCACTGGTTTCCCTACTGTGATATCGCAATACTACTCGGTATCGTGATACTTGGCCTGGTATCATATCATTAGAAATATTTTATTATCATGACAACACTACATGAGAGCAGAGGTTGGAACCAAAATTATTTTCCAATCATTTAATTCAGAACAGAACCACTAAGTTCTGAACGGGTTCAAACCAGTTCTTTCTGTTCCTTTTTTAACTTGTGAAATCAACAGTATTTTGCTCATTAAATTACTTCAGCAATCAGTGCGGATAGAGCAGGCAAGCTAGTTGTTTACATGCATAATGAACAGACAAGTGTAGCCTTTGGCGAAAGATGCAACAGAAATTATGTAGGTGGGGAGAAAGCGAGAGGGGGTTGAGGAGGAGGCTTGAAATGCTTGACATCTTATGACATGCATTATCTGAATTAGGTCCACAGAATTATACCTAGCATGAGCGGCTTCAATTATGGAACTTTATGTCCTTTGAGCTAGCAAGCTAACAAACTTGTGTGTGCACAGCGGCACCAGAATTTAAAACACATCTTACCTTTTTGTTGTTAATAACTTCAACGTGAAACGTGATATCTACACTCTTAGAAAAAAAGGTGCTATCTACAACCTAAAAGGGATTTTTGGCTGTCCCCACAGGATAACCCTTTGAATATCCCTTTTTGGTTCTGGGTAGAGCCCTTTTGGTTCCAGGTAAAACTCCTTCGGGTTCCATGTAACACCCTTTCCACAAAGGGTTCTACATGGAATCCAAAAGGGTTCAACCATGAACCAAAAAGGGTTCTAGCTGGAACTAAAGCAGGGTTCTCCAATGGGGACAACCGAAGAACCCTTTTGGAACCCTTAACTAGCATTGAAAAAGTTAATCCATTCTTCTCTAGCTAATTAAAAAATCTATATCCCTATCTTCTGAATCATGCTTGTAATGTCAGTACAGTAGCCTATGCTTCGGAGGGACAGGTATGCTTAACACACACACACACACAGGCAAAGATTTTCAGCTGGCAGGCAAACACTGGAATACATTTCTAAGTGACAGAGTGAGGGCTTTGCGTATGCACTTTGTTGTGTATTTTTGTGGGACTAGAAAAAATGCCTGGAACGTAAAATAATTATATTAACCGGTTTCCATGCTTTTAAAATAACGGTTCTGTTCCGGAATAGGGTGGATCACTTGCGTTCCCGGTTCTGTTTCTGTTTTTTGAAAATGTTTGTTATTTTCCAGCAGTTTTCGGTTATGTTCCCTGAACCAGTTCCAACCCCTGTATTAGAGTGCTGAGTTGTGGTCTTTTTGTTAGAGGTATTTAGGCATATATATTACTAAAAGTTCAGTGTGAGGTAGTCTAATAATAAACCTCTGCTGCTGTGGTGATGAGTGGCCATGAAGTCTTATCCGCAAACTGTCTAGGCTAAGCTCAGGCTGAACACCTGTGGAATGTTCATCAGCCAAAACCCAGGAGTGATTTATTAGACGTGCACATCTGCTTTAAACAAAGGGAACGGCTCAGAGTCCCTATGATGTCAGAGTCCTGACTATTGCTTTTTTTCCCCAATCTACCCTTCTGTGTTAAGATGCCAATTCCATGAAATGTATTACTGACCTAGAAATCCATACAATAGAAAATCATGTAGGGATTTGAAACTGGTGAAGATGCTGTGTGTTAAGAGAAAGTCTGTAGAGTGTCGTTCCATTTAAATTCAATCACTTTTTGACTGGACCCCCTTTTGATTGAACAAAACTTTTCATACATATTTGCCCATGGTAGAAGTGGTCAGAAAGTGACTTTCTGGACATGAATCCCCAAAAATTCAGGAGATTGTGGTAGGGCTGTGACGGTAATTGAATAACCATGTACCTGACGATCATGGATGAAGACCGTCATAAAATTAAAATAACTGTCTAAACTGTTTAAATAGGCCTACATACATTTTTGGAAAAAACATTTTGTTATTAACTTTATTGTCATGTAGATAAACTTTACCTAATAGCGGGAGTATTTACTAATGGCTATAAGCAATTGTTTTGATAACTTAGTCTTTCTATTAAACTGTCTCTATCTCAGCCTCTTTCCACCTGTAGTTTTATGCTCTTGTTTTTTTACACCAGCTTCAAACAGCTGAAAATACATCATCTTTGGTTATGTAAAATGTATTTCAGAGTGGTTTAGATTAGAGGTCGACCGATTAATCGTAATGGCCGATTAATTAGGGCCGATTTCAAGTTTTCATAACAATCGTAAATCGGTATTTTTGGGTGCCGATTTCCGATTATTATTGTTATTGTTATTTCATTTTTTATATTTTTTTATACCTTTTATTTAACTAGGCAAGTCAGTTAAGAACACATTCTTATTTTCAATGACTGCCTAGGAACTGTGGGTTAACTGCCTTGTTCAGGGGCAGAACGACAGATTTTCACCTTGTCAGCTCAGGAGTTCCAAATCTTGCAACTGCACAGTTACCTAGGGTGGCAGGGTAGCCTAGTGGTTTGAGCGTTGGACTAGTAACCGGAAGGTTGCAAGTTCAAACCCCTGAGCTGACAAGATACAAATCTGTCGTTCTGCCCTTGAACAGGCTGTCATTGAAAATAAGAATTTGTTCTTAACTGACTTTCCTAGTTAAATAAAGGTCAAATAAAAACTAGTCCAATGCTCTAACCATTGCACTCCACGAGTAACCTGCCTACTGCCATGTGTAATGCAGTAGAAGCCAAGGTAAATTGCTAGCTAGCATTAAACTTCTCTTATAATAAACAATCAATCATAATCACTAGTTATAACTACTAATCCAGTTTAGCAGGCAATATTAACCAGGTGAAATTGTGTCATTTCTCTTGCGTTCATTGCACGCAGAGTCAGGGTATATGCAACAGTTTGGGCTGCCTTGCTCATTGCGAACTAATTTGTCAGAATTTTACGTAATTATGACATATGTAACAAGAATATAACAAGAATATTTAGACTTAGCGATGCCACCCGTTAGATAAAATACCGAACGGTTCCGTATTTCACTGAAATAATAAATGTTTTGTTTTCTAAATTATAGTTTCCGGATTCGATCATATTAATGACCAAAGGCTCGTATTTCTGTGTGTTATTATGTTATAATTAAGTCTGATTTGATAGAGCAGTCTGATTGAGCAGCAGCAGGCCCGTAATCATTCATTCAAACAGCACTTTAGTGCGTTTTGCCAGCAGCTCTTCGCAAGCACAGCGCTGTTTATATGACTTCAAGCCTAATGCCTGGTGTAACCAATGTGAAATGGCTAGCTAGTTAGCTGGGTGTGCGCTAATATTGTTTCAAACGTCACTCGCTTCTAGATCTGGAGTAGTTATTCCCCTTGCACAGCAAGCGCCGCGGCTTTTGTGGAGCGATGGGTAACGATGCTTCGAGTGTGTTTGTTGTCGATGTGTTCCTGGTTCGAGCCCAGGTAGGGGAGAGGAGGGGGGACGGAAGCTATACTGTTACACTGGCAATAATATAGTGCCTATAAGAACATCCAATAGTCAAGGTATATGAAATACAAATGGTATAGAGAGAAATAGTCCTATAAATACTATATTAACTACAACCTAAAACCTCTTACCTTGGAATATTGAAGTCTCATGTTAAAAGGAGCCACCAACTTTCATATGTTCTCATGTTCTGAGCAAGGAACTTAAACGTTAGCTTTTTTACATGGCACACATTTTTACATGGCACATATTACTTTCTTCTCCAACAATTTGTTTATGCATTATTTAAACCAAATTGAACATGTTTCATAATTTATTTAAGGCTAAATTGATTTTATTGATGTTTTATATTAAGTTAAAATAAGTGTTAATTCAGTATTATTGTAATTGTCATTATTACAAATAAAAAAATTGGCCGATTAATCAGTATAGGCTTTTTTGGTCCTCCAATAATCGGTATCGGTATTGGCGTTGAAAAATCTTAATCGGTCGACCTCTAGTTTAGATGGTACAATGATTCTCTACATTACAGTGAACTCGGAAAGTATTCAGACCCCTTCCCTTTTTCCACATTTTGTTACGTTACAACCGTATTCTTAAATGGATTAAATCTACACACAATACCCCATAATGACAAAGTGAAAACAGGGTTGTAGAAATGTTTATACATTTATTACAAATAAAAAACAGAAATACCTTATTTACATAAGTATTCAGACCCTTTGCTATGAGACTCGAAATTGAGTTCAGGTGCATCCTGTTTCCATTGATCATCCTTGAGATGTTTCTAGAACTTGATTGGAGTCTACCTGTGGTAAATTCAATTGATTGGACATGATTTGGAAAGGCACACACCTGTCTATATATAGTTGAAGTCGGAAGTTTACATACACCTTAGCCAAATATATTTATACTCAGTTTTTCACAATTCCTGACATTTAATCCTTGTAGAAATTCCCTGTTTTAGGTCAGTTAGGATCACCACTTTCTTTTAAGAATGTGAAATGTCAGAATACTAGTAGAGAGAATGATTTATTTCAGCTTTTATTTCTTTCATGACATTCCCAGTGGGTCAGAAGTTTACATACACTCAATTAGTATTGGTTAGCATTGCCTTTAAATTGTTTAACTTGGATCAAACATTTTCGGGTAGCCTTTCACAAGATTCCCAATTTTGTCCCATTTGTCCTGACAGAGCTGGTGTAACTGAGTCACGTTTGTAGGCCTCCTTGCTCGCACACGCTTTTTCAGTTTTTCACATTTTCTATGGGAGTATGGTCAGGGCATTGTGATGGCCACTCCAATACATTGACTTTGTTGTCCTTAAGCCATTTTGCCACAACTTTGGAAGTATGCTTGGGGTCATTGTCCATTTGGAAGACCCATTTGTGACCAAGCTTTAACTTCCTGACTGATGTTGCTTGACTATATGTAACAGTATAACTTTAGACCGTCCCCTCGCCCATACCCGGGCATGAACCAGGGACCCTCTGCACACATCAACAACTGACACCCACGAAGCATCATTACCCATCGCTCCACAAAAGCCGTGGCCCTTGCAGAGCAAGGGGAACCACTACTTCAAGGTCTCAGAGCAAGTGACGTCACCGATTGAAACGCTATTTAGCGCGCAGCGCTAACTAAGCTAGCCGTTTCACATCCGTTACATATATCCACATAATTTTCCTCCCTCATGAAGCCATCTATTTAGTGAAGTGCACCAGTCCCTCCTGCAGCAAAGTGCCCCCATAACATGATGCTGCCACCCCCGTGCTTTACGGTTGGTATGGTATTCTTCGGCTTTCAAGCCTCCCCCTTTTTCCTCCAAACATAACGATGGTCATTATAGCCAAACAGTTCTATTTTTGTTTAATCAGACCAGAGGACATTTCTCCAAAAAATCCGATCTTTGTCCCCATGTACAGTTGCAAACCGTAGTCTGGCTTTATGGTGGTTTTGGAGCAGTGGCTTCTTCCTTGCTGAGCAGCCTTTCAGGTTATGTTGATATAGGACTCGTTTTACTGTGGATATAGTTACTTTTTACCGGTTTCCTCCAGCATCTTCACAAGGTCCTTTGCTGTTGTTCTGGGATTGATTAGCCTTTTTCTCACCAAAGTATGTTCATCTCTATGAGACAGAACGCGTCTCCTTCCTGAGCGGTATGACAGTTGCGTGGTCCCATGGTGTTTATACTTGCGTTGTACTTGTACTTATACTTGTACTATTGTTTGTACAGATGAACGTGGTAACTTCAGGCGTTAGGAAATTGCTCCCAAGGATGGACCAGACTTGTGGAGGTCTACATTTTTTTCTCTGAGGTCTTGGGTGATTTATTTTGATTTTCCCATGATGTCAAGCAAAGAGGCACTGAGTTTGAAGGTAGGCTTTGAAATACATCCACAGGTACATCTCCAATTGACTCAAATTATGTCAATTAGCCATAAGCTAATCAGAAGCTTCTAAAGCCATGACATTATTTTCTGGAATTTTCCAAGCTGTTTAAAGGCACAGTCAACTCAGTGTATGTATTCTTCTGGCCCACTGGAATTGTGATACAGTGAATTATAAGTGAAATCATCTGTCTGAAAACTAGAGGTCGACTGACAAATCGGAATTGCCGATTAATTAGTGCTGATTTCAAGTTTTCATAACAATCTGAGATTTTTTTGGGGGGGGGGCGCCGATTTAAAAAAAAAAAAAATAACTAGGCAAGTCAGTAACTAGGCAAGTCAGTTAAGAACACATTCTTATTTTCAACGACGGCCTAGGAACGGTGGGTTAACTGCCTCGTTCAGGGGCAGAACGACAGATTTTCACCGTGTCAATAACGACCTGCCTCTCTCTCGTTGCACTCCACAAGGAGACTGCCTGCCTGTTACGCGAATGCAGTAAGACAAGGTAAGTTGCTAGCTAGCATTAAACTTATCTTGTAAAAAAAACAATCATAATCACTAGTTAACTACACATGGTTGATGATATTACTAGATATTATCTAGCGTGTCCTGCGTTCCACATAATCTGACTGAGCATACAAGCATACAAGAATACATACAACACATAGTCCAGGAGATCAGGCAACAGGAAATCCGATAGGCTAAAGTACAGGCAGAAAATAGGCAAAAGGCGTAGTTAGTGAGGCAGGCAAAAACTATCATACACGGTAGGGAAAAACATCGCTCTGAAAGACATGTGTCACAAAACAAACAATACCTCACAGTGATGGGGTGCAAAGAACTGAACTAAATAGTGTGTGATAATGACATACAGGTGTGTGAACAGGTGATTAGAATTCAGGTGATTGTGATCTGTAGCGTGAGCTGCGTTCAGGGGATCAACGTGTTTGAGGGTGTCAGTTGGAAGTAGACGTTACATTTTTAGCCATTCCTGTCACCAGAAACAAGCTACTTAGGGGCAATACCAGAATAAATGATCTATTGATTCTGTCTCTTCGCATCAAAATTTGCAGAGCTGAGATTGTTGTATGTCCCATATGAACTCCCCTTTTCAGGACCCTGTCTTTCAAAGATAATTAGTAAAAATCCAAATAACTTCACAGATCGTCGCGGTTTTGTCTCACCCGGGGTCATGGTCAGATTCACCTTTATCGTTGAAGGAATGAGCGTTACACCAAGGCCTGTACTCAGAGCGGGATCAATTTGGAGCGGGATCGATTTGGAGGTGGAGGGTCCATCATGGTCTGGGGCGGTGTGTCACAGCATCATCGGACTGAGCTTGTTGTCATTGCCTGCAATCTCAACGCTGTGCATTACAGGGAAGACATCCTCCTCCCTCATGTGATACCCTTCCTACAGGCTCATCCTGACATGCCCCTCCAGCATGAAAATGCCAACAGCCACACTGCTCGTTCTGTGCGTGATTTCCTGCAAGACAGGAATGTCAGTGTTCTGCCATGGCCAGCGAAGAGCCCAGATCTCAATCCCATTGAGCATGTCTGGGACCAGTTGGATAGGAGGGTGAGGGCTAGGGCCATTCCCCCCAGAAATGTCCGGGAACTTGCAGGTGGCTTGCTGGAAGAGTGGGGTAACATCTCACAGCAAGAACGTGCAAATCTGGTGCAGTCCATTAGGAGGAGATGCACTGCAGTACTTAATGCAGCTGGTGGTCACACCAGATACTAACTGTTACTTTTGATTTTGACCCCCCCTTTGTTCAGGGACACATTATTCCATTTATGTTAGTCACATGTCTGTGGAACTTGTTCAGTTTATTTCTCAGTTGTTGAATCTTGTTATGTTCATACAAATATTTACACATGTTAAGTTTGCTGAAAATAAATGCAGTTGACAGTGAGAGGACATTTCTTTTTTTGTTGAGTTTATATAGCATTCTGTTGGTGGCAAGGATTTTGTATAATAGTTTCAATTGAAAAACTCGAAGTATTGAATCCAGTGTTGATTTTTGTGTCAGCTCATATGGTGCCTTCTTGCTGTGGGCTCAAAACTAAAGAAAAAAAACACACCTGCTTACTCTTATTTTGTAGTACCTCATTTGTTTTCCTATTTGTTTTGTCAACTTTTCGGCATGTTGTCTGTGAAGTAGGCTATGGGAGTTTTGTAACTTTTTCCACCTTGGCTTCGTGATAGCGTGCTAGCTGACTAACATCTGGAATCTGTCTATTTTAGATTACACTGACTCCATTGGCCGGTGAAGCGCCCAACTCCCCCTGGCGTTGGTAGCTAATTCAGCCTGCACGCTTTTAAAAGTTGTACCTTCGGATGGGCCCCAGCCATTAATCTGTAAGTCTCTGCTCTCTCTTCACTTTTAATGTTCGATTATGCTTTAGTTGTGTTCTAGCCGGTCTCCAGTAGTTAGGTTCTAGCTTGCCGACCATAACCGTGGTGATTGGCTAGGTTAATAGCTAGTTGGCTAAATAGCTAACGTAGATTGCTGCCTAGCTTGTGGGCTAAGATAACTGCATATAGCTAATATTCTTTGATATCTAGTTAGCTAGATGGCGTAATGTGTTTCCAAAACTTTGGCGCGTCCTCCATATATAAAGAATTCTTTCGAATTCTGATCGGTTGTATGTAATAACTTGAAAAGTGAGTTGTAACATTGCCTTGTGACTTTTTACAGAAATCAGGATAATACCCAGATGCAGACAGCTAGAGTCACAGATGTTTATGGACCTGTTCAGCAGGTACAGACAGACGAGAGTTGTGTCTCCGGTAGCTTACTTTTATTCTGGCAAAACACAGTTTTCAACAGTGCATAGATGACAATAACATAGCAAAACCAGGGTTCGGATTAGCTTTCAGAAATGTGCATTTTCAAAATGCAGACCACAAAAAAAATATGTGCTTTAAACAATTTCACCTGCTTTTTACATTGACAGGAAATAGTGTTTGTTTGCTTCAATAGAGTGATATGGGGCATGCAAGTATAGTTTTCCTTCACAGAAAATACATTAGTGCAACACATTCGTCATGAAATTGTTTTCTTCAGATGACAACAGAAGTGCAATGCTATTGCTAGCAGCCACAGAAAGTATTCACACCCCTTGACTTGTCCACATTTTGTTGCGTTACAGGCTGAATTTAAAATTGATTGAATTGCATTTTTTTGTCACTGACTTACACATAATACCCAATAATTTTTACAAATGAATAAAAAATAAAAAGCTGAACTATCTTGAGTCAAAAAGTCTTCAACCCCTTTGTAATGGCAAAACTAAATAAGTACAGAATTAAAAAGTTGCTTAACAAGTCACATAACAAGTTGCATGGACTCATTCTGTGTGCAATAAGGAAAAGGGAAAGGGGTGCTTAACATGATTTTTGAATGACTACCTCATCTCTGTACACCACACATAATTATATGTAAGGTCCCTCAGTCGAGCAATGAATTTCAAACACAGATTCAACCACAAAGACCAGGAAGATTCTCCAATGAATCACAAAGGCACCTATTGGTAGATGGGTAAAAAAGAGTTTCATGGCTGTAATAGGAAAAAACTGAGGATGGATCAACGACATTGTAGTTACTCCACAATAGTAACCTAATTGACAGAGTGAAAAGAAGGAAGCCTGTACAGAATTCAAATATTCATCAGGTTTGCAACAAGGCACAAGTAATACTGCAAAAAAATGTTTTTGCCCTGCATAGAAAATGTTATGTTTGGGGAAAGTCCAATACAACACAATACTGAGTACTACTCTCCATATTTTCAAGCATAGTAGTGGCTACATCATGTTATGGATATGCTTGTAATCTTTTTATGGAATTGAGCTAATCACAGGCAAAAACCTAGAGTAAAACCTAGTTCAGTATGCTTTCCACCAGTCACTGAGATATAAATTTACCTTTCAGCAGGACAATAACTTAAAACATTAGGTCAAATCTACACTGGAGTTGCTTACCAAGAAGACAGTTTATGCTCCTGAGTGGCCGAGGTACAGTTTGGACTTGAATCTAGAGCAGTGGTTCTTAACCTTGTTGGAGGTACTGAACCCCACCAGTTTCATATGCGCATTCACCAAACCCTTAATTGGAAAAATAAAATATGATTTTTTCAAATTCAAAACATAGGTATATATTTTACTGGTGCACAAAATGAACCGTGCGTCAACATCACTGTGTTCAAAGAACAAAATCATCAAAACATGATTTTCACCACTGTCATCACTGTGTTCAAAGAACTGTGTTCAAAGAACAAAATCATCAAAACATGATTTTTACTGCAAATCAGTGTGACTTCTGCTGTTGCCTTTCAGAGACCAGTTCAGAAATGCGCGGCTTCACCTTGGCAAGTGCCACTCTCATGTAATTTTCGCAACAAAGTCTGTTCCTTTTCTTCGTTTTTATGTCCAGCATCCTCGAAAAGGATTGCTCGCAAAGATATGTTGTAACAAACGGTATGAAAATCTCGATTGCTTTCTTAGCAATAACAGGGTACGTTACCATTTGTTGACACCAAAATGTTGAAAGCGTTGTTGTTCTGAAGAGCTGCTCTTGAACCTGGCTCTGCTGAATTTCAATGATTTCATCGAGGTATTCATCATTGACATCTGTTGTCTCAACACTAAACGTGAACGGCTGTCTCACCCATGCTGGATATGACTCTCTTGTAGGGAAGTATCCGTCGAGAGACTTTGCAAGCTCATCTAAGTGTGTGGCAATTGCTTGCTTCAGTTCCGCAGGTACAGAAATGTCTCAGATTCCAGATACATCTTCGATCTTACTTACACAGTCGTCCAGCAGGGGAAAGTTTGCGAAGTTATCGTTCTCTGTTCGTCGTTTCCATAACGGTAGCTTTTTTTGAAAAGCCTTCAGGTTTTCCTCCGCTTCGATAATGTTGACTCCACCGCCCTGCATCTTTTGATTGAGATTATTGAAAGTTGCGAATATATCAGCCATGTACGCTAAAATGAGAATGAACTCAGAATTTTTGTAGCAATCTGCATGACAATGTTGGTGCTCTTGCAAAAACAGGGCTAATTCCACACGCACGGCAAAAACACGATTCAGCACCTGTCCCCGGGACGCCACCAAACGTTAGAATGGTACAGAAGTACCTCGAATTCAGAGCCCATTTCTTTACACAGCTCACTGAAGATGCAGTGCCTCAGAGCACTAGTTGGCACATAGTTCACACATTCCACTACAATATTTAATACTTCTGCCAGTTTTGGAGGCAAGGTTTTTGTTGCCAACGCATGCCTGTGCAGAATACAATGCGTAACAATGATGTGCGGTGCATCGGCTTTCACTAGCGCACCAAAACCAGACTTTCTTCCCAGCATTACTGGAGCTCCGTCCGAACAAACTGCAGAAACCATATCCCACAAAAGATTGTTGTCTTTGAAGAAGTCATCCACAAGTTTCTTCACATCGGCTGCCTTAGTTGTTGTTGTAAGAGGCTTACAAAATAAAAAATCTTCCTTTATCATGTCGTCTTTCACATAGTGCACAAATACAGCAAGCTGGCTTAGATTGGAAACGTCTGTGGCCTCGTCGAGTTGAAGGCTGAATTTTGCCGGGCTTGAAATCAGATCTGCAACTACTTGAGCCAAGATGTCTTTGCTCATATCCTCTATTCTGTCGCTGATGGTGTCATTTGAAAGATGAATTTGGGATAACTTAACTTCAGCCTCTTTTCCCAGCATGATATTCGCCATCTTCAACACAGCTGGTTTTATGAGTGTTTCACCAATGGTGTGTGGTTTGCCCTGCTTTGCGATCAGGTACGCAACTTTGTACGATGTTGTGAGGCACAGTTTGTTGATGGGTACAAAGCCGAGTACAGGCAGAGTAGCCTTTTCATCGAATCTGGCTCTCTTCACCTTGAATTCAGTGAGCGTTGTGTTCTTGTATTTTACATCTCCATGCAGCTTAAGGAAGTGTTGTTAGTTTTGCGGTGCTAGACTAGAATTACTCAACTTGGCATTGCAAATCATGCAGTTAGGACGCTGACTCCCATCACGTTCCGTTATACATGTGAATCCATATTGTACATATTCGTCCGACCACTTTCTTTTTTTGCTCGACATAGTAATTATGAAGGGATTAAAATATTAAGAAAGAAATCACAAGACATACCATCACGACAGTCACAAGTCGACTACTGGGCGCACCAAAATCCCTGCAGCACAGATAGGCCAAGCGTGATCACCTGCAGCCAATGATGGCCAAGCGGGGCGTGTCATCACGAATCATATGAGTCGGATGTGTGTCTTGACCTCCGCCGAACCCCTGAGACTGACTCACCGAATCCCTGGGGTTCGATCAAACCCAGGCTAAGAACCACTGATCTAGAGGTTGACCGATTATGATTTTTCCATGCTGATACCGATACCGATTATTGGAGGACCAAAAAAGCCGATACCAATTAATGGCCCGATTAAAAATAAATAATGTATTTGTAATAATGACAATTACAACAATACTGAATGAACACTTATTTTAACTTAATATAATACATCAATAAAATCAATTTAGCAAAAAAGTAAAAATGAAACATGTTCAATTTGGTTTAAATAATGCAAAAACAAAGTGTTGGAGAAGAAAGGAAAAGTGCAATATGTGCTATGTAAGAAAGCTAACGTTTCAGTTCCTTGCTCAGAACATGAGAACATATGAAATCTGGTGGTTCCTTTTAACATGAGTCTTCAATATTCCCAGGTAAGAAGTTTTAGGTTGAAGTTATTGAAGCAGCGTTACCCATGCAGAGCAAGGGGAACAACTACTAGAAGGCTCAGAGCGAGTGATGTTTGAAACGCTATTAGCGCGCGCTAACTAGCTAGCCATTTCACTTCGGTTAAAATTGAATTCATAAACAGGGCAATGCTTGACGCACAACGAAGAGCTGCTGGCAAAACGCACGAAAGTGCTGTTTGAATGAATGTTTACGCGCCTGCTTCTGCTTACCACCGCTCAGTCAGATACTTAGATACTTGTATGCTTGTATGCTCAGTCAGATTATATGCAACGCAGGACACACTAGATAATATCTAGTAATATCATCAACCATGTGTAGTTAACTAGTGATTATGATTGATAGTTTTTTATGAGATAAGTTTAATACTAGCTAGCAACTTACCTTGGCTTACTGCATTCGCGTAACAGGCAGTCAGTGTCCTTGTGGAATGCAACGGGAGAGAGGCAGGTCGTTATTGCGTTGGACTAGTTAACTGTAAGTTTGCAAGATTGGATCCCCCGAGCTGACAAGGTGAAAATCTGTCGTTCTGCCACTGAACGAGGCAGTTAACCCACCGTTTCTATGCCGTCATTGAAAATAAGAATGTGTTTTTAACTGACTTGCCTAGTTAAATTAAGGTATAATATTTGACATTTTAATTTAAAAAATAATATAAAAGAAATCGGCAAACCGGCGCCCGAAAATACTGTTTTCCGATTGTTATGAAAACTTGAAATCGGCCCTAATTAATCGGCCATTCTGATTAATCGGTCGACCTCTACTTGAATCCACTTTGAACATCTATGGCAAGACTTGAAAATGGTTGTCTAGCAATGATCAACAACCAAAGTGACAGAGGTTGAAGAATTTGATAAGAATAATGGGCAATTGTTGCACAATCCAAGTGTGGAAAGCTCTTAGAGATTTACACAGAAAGACTTACAGCTGTAATCGCTGTCAAAGGTACTTCTACAAAGTGTTGACTCAGGGGTGTAAATACTTATGTATTTCATCAAGTTAGCAGACGACACAACAATAGTGGGCTTGATCACCAACAACGACTAGACTTCATACATGAAGGAGGTGAGGGCAATCGGAGTGTGGTGTCAGGAAAACAACCTTTCACTCAACGGAGATGATCATGGACTTCAGGAAACAGCAGAGGGTGCACCCCTCTGTCCACATCAAAGGGACAGCAGTGGAGAAGGTGGAAAGTTTTAAGTTCCTGGCCGTACACATCACAGACAAACGGAAATGGTCCACCCACACAGACAGTGTGGTGAAGAAGGCGCAACAGTGCCTCTTCAACCTCAGGAGGATGAAGAAATTTGGCTTGTCATCCAAAACCCTGACAAACTTTTACAGATGCAAAATCGAGAGCATCCTGTCGGGCTGCATCACAGCCTGGTACGGCAACTGCACCGCCCTCAACCGCAAGGCTCTCCAGAGGGTGTTACGGTCTGCACAACGCATCACCTCGGGCAAACTACCTGCCCTCCATGACAAGTATGTAGCGAGGACCAGCCAACGAGAGCATACAGGTCTCAGTGGTGGGTAGTAATCTAGCTAGCTTCTTTACAAAGATTTGATGTAGTCAAGACAGGCACTAGCAGATGGTTTTATAGACAAACTTGTTGCAGCCATAGGTTATATATATACTAGTCGAGTCAGTTTGGCTACTTTCTTTCAACTTTCTCTCTCACCCTCTGTTCCACACACACACACACACACACACACACACACACACACACACACACACAGACACAGACTGTCACACACACGCGCACACTACTCCTCTCTCACCCCTCCCCCACAAGCAGAGCACAGCGCACCAGCGCTTTCGAGTCAAGCAAGCAAGTCTCCATTGAAGAAAAAAAAGTCATTTAAAACACATGTATTTTGACTATAACATGTATTTCGACCATCTAGATATCCCCAAAAATTGTGTAATCATATTAAATGCCTATCCTTACCCTGAAATTACATAGGTTGTCATTCAACTAATAAAGCATAATATAGCGCAAGCCATTTTAGCATTTGAATGCCGAAGGTGCAGGGCAGATGTGCAAGATCAGGAATAGGCCGCCTACCTCACATTGGTCAGCGTGCAAAGCTGGGCACAGTCCTCAGTTTGACTAGGCTACTGATATTGCCTGGGGTTGTTCGGCATGCAAAATGACATGTAGATCAGTGACTGTCAACACAGTTACATGCTTAGTTCGACACTGAAGGAGAGGACACATCAGTTGTCACAAAAGATGAGCGGTATTTTCGGACGGTAGAATATAGTATGAGCAAGAAATTAGTTAACCAGCGATTCGTAACAAATTGATGGATTTTTGTTCAGTTTGAGAATGTTCCTAGTCGAGTGATGTTCAATACAATAAACCTGATAAAGATTTTAAATAGATGTGGGCAGGCTGAGGCTGGCAACTAGTAACTCATAGCTAGATATCATTCTCACAATCAGATCAGTTTACAAGATCTAGATATATGTGAACTAGGCCTTCATGAGCTCACTGCTGATATTTGAGGCAGATCTTTTTTGAAACACTTTGGCTCCTCATGAAGAGAGATGGCAATCTCTGATGTGAAATGTGTTTTTCTATGGAGGCAATGTGTAAGGTAATGTTGTTTAATTGCTGAACGAGGTGAGGTGTAGCATGTTGGGTAAGGGAGGGATGAGCAATGTCTTGTCTGCCAATGTCTAATGGATAGACATGTCAGGTTGACTCCACAGCCCCAGGTACAACTGTAAATTCTGAGTAATGATCGGCCTTCAAAAACATGTCTCAACTCTTCAGTGATGTTGGGAAGCTTGGATAGGGAATAAAAACACGTTTCTCACACTCTTGACTGCGGACTACGCAGTGGCAATTTCAAGGTGGAAGTTTATGCCCCAAAAATCACATTAGCAGTATGGAGTCAGCTTTCTCTCAAAATTATCTGAAAATTGGATCTCTTTTCAATAACAGTTCTCCTCCTCGGTAAAATACGAGCTCGCTAATGAGCAGATTAGACTTGTCATCTTTTTTTGATTTCAACATGAGCAATGTGGACATTCATTCTAGAAGAAAAATTGGGTTACTTGTAAAAGTCACTGCTGTAAATTGTATTTGAATCTGCTCGTGACATCTCTGCCCTAAAGGCAAGGTGAATAATCATACGATCTCAGAGAATGTCAGGCTATTTTCCCAGTATCTTCCAAAGTTTATAAATGGTTAGCTGACAATGTCATGAAAACGATGAGCACACTTCGAAGGGGCAGAAGGCCTTGTGATGTTACGGTTCTGTATGGCCAGGTAGCTATCAACAATGACAAGAAACTGCATGTGGTGAATCATAAGTGGATCGTTTCAGCTTGTTTGATCTTGTTCTTGATACCATGTCTTGTTTTGGTGTTTTGACTGATGTCTTGTGTATGCTAATATGACAAAAATTTGCTACCTAGCTAACCAACAAATGTAATGATAATATTTCAGAGACAGGTACTCATTGTTTAACTTTATTTATGTTTTCAATTAATATTGAAGACGAAATATAGTTTACACGTTATCAACAATCTAAGCCAACCTTTTTTGCCCCATAGTTGTGCACACACCGGTTTTGTTGCTAAACATCAAACCCGTCTATAATAACACACTGGTCCAAGCGTGTTTATTTCCCAGGTAAACTACCGCACATAGACATGCACATAAGTAGCGCCAGACAGGAACTCCTACAGTTAAACTATTTTGTATTATAACAGTTCTAGCCTAAATCCTCCCATTACACCACCAGTCAAGTGGCTTTAAGTTGGATGCATCCTATCATGGTCATGGTGTGACCTGTGAGCAATCTGCAAGGCAGAAAAAGTTTGCACACATATTGAATTAGCCTATGCAGGCATTAAGAAGACATGGATGTCAGACCTCTCCATGTGACAGGGTTGTGTAGGCTACTTCAAAGGTCTAACCACATTAACTTTGTTAACCGAAATGCTAGTATAGTACAGTTGTCGGAAGTTTACATACATACAAGTCGGAAGTTTACATACAGTTATGTTGGAGTCATTAAAACTTGTTTTTCAACCACTCCACAAATTTCTTGTTAACAAACTATAGTATTGGCAAGTCAGTTAGGACATCTTCTTTGTGCATGAAACAAGCCATTTTTCCAACAATTGTTCACAGACAGATTATTCCACTTATAATTCACTGTATCACAATTCCTATGGCTCAGAAGTTGACATACACTGAGTTGACTGTGCCTTTAAACAGCTTGAAAAATTCCAGAAACTGATGTCATGGCTTTGGAAGCTTCTGTGGTGTACCTGTGGATGTATTTCAAAGCCTACCTTCAAACTCAGTGCCTCTTTGCTTGTCATCATGGGAAAATCAAAATAAATCAGCCAAGACCTCAGAGAGAAATTTGTAGACCTCCACAGGTCTGGTTCATCCTTGGGAGGAACGGTTTGCAACTGCACATGGGGACAAAGATCGTACTTTTTGGAGAAATGTCCCCTGGTCTGATAAAACAAAAAAAAAGGGGGAGGCTTGCAAGCCGAACAACACCATCCCAACTGTGAAGCACGGGGGTTGGCAGCATCATGTTGTGGGGGTTCTTTGCTGCAGGAGGGACCAGTGCACTTCACAAAATAGATGGCATCATGAGGGAGGACAATTAGGTGAATATATTCAAGCAACATCTTAAGACATCAGTCAGCAAGTTAAAGCTTGGTCACAAATACTTCCAAAGTTGTGGCAAAAGGGCTTAAGGACAGCAAAGTCAAGGTATTGGAGTGGCCATCACAAAGCCCTGACCTCAATCCTGTAGAAAATTTGTGGGCAGAACTGAAAAGGCGTATGCGAGCTTAGAGGCCTACAAACCTGACTCAATTACACCAACTCTGTCAGAAGGAATGGGCCAAAATTCACCCAACTTGTGGGAAGCTTGTGGAAGGCTACCCAAAACTTTTTACCCAAGTTAAGCAGTTTAAAGGCAATGCTTCCAAATACTAATTGAGTGTATGTAAGCTTCTGACCCACTGGGAATGTGATGAGAGAAATAAATGCTGAAATAAATCATTCTCTCTACTATTATTCTGACATTTCACTTTCTTATAATAAAGTGGTGATCCTAAGTGACCTGAAACAGGGATTTTTTTACTTAGATTAAATGGAATTGTGAAAAACTGAGTTTAAATGTATTTGGCTAAGGTGTATGTAAACGTCTGACTTCAGCTGTATTTGTAGAACATTGCCTTTGCGGTACAATAAGGAAGCAAATATGGCCAGTGAAGAGTTAATTAACAACTTTATTGATACTGCCTTAAACAATGTCAACAACTTGTTTCCTAAAGCGACACTTTCAGGAAATTTGACAGGAATAAAATAGCTTTGCTGTGTTGTAAATCTCAGCCAGCCAGGCACACACTCCTTCCTCTCATATTTGTGGACAGCACAGCATTGGTTGTGTTTTGGAGCTGGGATGTGCGTGAATCATAGTGGAACTCGTGGACTGGGTATGTAAAAAAGGGTTGCTCATTGTCATTTCCTCCTTTCATAACATACTGTAGGCTTCCAGTGTGAAGGGCAGACATGGTGCACAATGCCTGAGACAGCTTCCACCCATTCTTCCATACCTGCTCCTTCACTTCCTCTTCCAGGGTTTAGGATTGTGTTGTACACTTCTCATTGTTTTAGTGAGCTTTGAATTCAGAACAGCCTATTTCCTCTTTCTGTAGAAATTGACAGGAATAAAATGGCCATCATCTTTAACCTGTCAAATGTAGGCTGGAAATGAACATTTGCCCAATCTCCCCCAAATAAAAACTCATTTCATAGAGGCATTCTTTATCTGACAAACTGTTATTGGCAAAGTGTCTATTTTCTCAGATGACTGAAAGGTCATAGACTGCCCGGTGTGAATTTCGACTGTCGCTATGACAACAGCGGTGGGGGAAATTTAGAGGAATCATTCATGTAGAATCAGTGGATGAAAAGACTGTGGTGATGGCCGTTATCAGGAGAGCAGTAAATAAAAAACTGACCGCAGGCTGCAGGGGAAGTCATGCTGAAGGTTGCTCTCTTCATTGTCTGACATCTCACAGAGTACAAAGCAGCTCCACACTCAAACATGCCTATGTGTCGATGGCACCAGCCCCGAAGGCAATCAGGAAAACAATCCCACTTCTGTTATATATATATAGTCCAGCGCCTCAGATGACCGTCTTATAGATGGCCCCATTAAGCACATGTCAGCCTTTACCATTGTGCAGGTGAGACTTTCCTTTCTTCCCCTCAACCTGTATGTGGTGAACTCCATTAAGGGAGACCAGTGAAAAGGCTACAACATGATAACTTGAACCCATCTGGTATCCACTTTTTGCAAGACGAAAGGATACTTTTCTATTGGGTCATAGGATCATAGAATGGAGGATCGTCCCTTAGATTAAGCTTGTCTTACACCAAAGGTGACTACTAGGTCTACTTATAAGGTGATATGGGCGATGTACAACAGGTGAGGCAATTATGCACATCATTTCCTAAAAGGTCATTAATTGCAGTTCAAACACAGATTAGACATGCCCAGAACCTCTTACATGTTTACAATTAGGCCTAAGCCTGATATTTTTAATTATGGGAGAATGTGTAGTCTATACGCTATTGTGTGTCAATGTGATTGTGAATTCCCAGTACCTCCAGCCTCCAGCCTATATATTTAACTGGTGGTGGTCCCTGGGAATCACTACCATACGCCTAGTGGTGGCTGTGGCTCTGGGAATGGTGCTTGCTTTGCGGTGCCTCAGAACAAATGTGAAAATTGAGTGTCTACCCCTCAATTCAGTGTGTCCACAAAGGCTTGACAGCCACAGTATTTATTTGGCAGCGCTGCTCTGATAGAGAGAGGCCCTTTCCAGGGGCTTTGCCCAAAGAAGATAATATCCCAACTTCTAAATGTTATGGGTTGGTTGGTAGTCAACTGGCTTATCAAACTGAGGGTTAGATCAATCTTAGTGCCTAGCCGTCCTGTATGTTGTAGGCCTATGCTCTGCTCTTTAGTTTTTCTTAAAGGTCACTATTTTTTTCCACCTAAAGCTTATCGTTTTTTAATGTTGATTTTGTCCCTTTGTTCTTGTAAGAGGCACATGTTGATTTCATTAACTCCTATAGATCATATGTTACAGGGAGATTTAAAAACAGGGAATAAAGCCTAGCCTATATATATCCTAACTCTTGCTCTCTACCTTTAACTTTAAGCCCAGTCTGCCCTTCAATAGAACTCTGGATGCCTCAGAAATTCACCAAAAAGTTAGGCCTAATGACAATCAAGCTTAGAGCAAAGTTAGCATCTAGGATTAGGAGTAGTAGTGGATCTCTCCCCTACATCAGTTAGCGTTAGCGTGGGACCACCTGGCCTCTGAACTTGGCCACAGTACAAAGGAATGTGTGGGATACAGTGATTGTAAACATGTGCAGCCCATAACCCACGAGCCACTGCGACCTCTCATGATGAGTTCTGTTTTTTTGTGTCCCCCAACCCATCAAATTTGCCCATCCCTGGTGTACATCGTGGTTCCCTCAAAGAGAGAACATTTTATAATTTATGCAACTGGTGCTGTTTCTTTTCACAAGAGTGGCGCGTGTAGCTTGTTGTCGCCCAATCACAAGTCATCAAACCGGCACTAGGCTACAGTCAAAGAGCTAGAGCCTCCGTGTGGCAAGTTATTAGGAGATATCCAGGCTAATCAATGGAAGATGGAATTAAAGTGACAGAACTTAAAGTGAAATCAAAAGGATTCAGATTGTTGAATAGTCACATGTACAAGTGTGATTATTTATTTATTTACCTTTATTTCACTAGGCAAGTCAGTTAAGAACAACTTCTTATTTTCAATGATGGCCTAGGAACAGTGGGTTCAGGAGCAGAACAACAGATTTGTACCTTGTCAGCTCGGGGATTTGAACTTGCAACCTTTACGGTTACTAGTCCAACGCTCTAACCACTAGGCTACCCTGTCGCCCCTTGATTGCAGGGTACAATGAAAATCTAAGGCTCAGAGCTCCAACTAAGGGAAATAAAAAAATGAAATGGTAATAATATAAATAAATAGCACTATATACACTGAACAAAAATGGAAATGCAACATGCAACAATTTCAAAGATTTTAATGAGTTACAGTTCATATAAGGAACTTGACTGGCAATACAGATATGCATCTGTTGGTCACAAATACCTTAAAAAATGGTAGGGGTGTGGATCAGAAAACCAGTCAGTATCTGGTGTGACCACCATTTGCATTATTTAAATAGGGTATTTCTGTTTATGTTTTTTTATACCTGTTTTTGTTTTGTCATTATGGGGTATTGTGTGTATATTGATGAAGGAAAAAAATATTTCATCCATTTTAGAAAAAGGCTGTAACGTAAAAAAAAACATTGAAAAAAGGAATGGGGCCTGATACTTTCTGAATGCACTGTATCTAAACACATACACTAAATCACCAAAAGTATGTGGACACCTGCTCGTCAAACATCTAATTACAAAATCATGGGTATTCATTTGAAATTGGTCGCCCCCTTTGCTGCTATAACAGCCTCCACTCTTCTGTGAAGGCTTTCCACTAGATGTTGAAACATTGCTGTGGGGACTTGCTTCCATTCAGCCGCAAGAGCGTTAGTGAGTTTGGGCACTGATGTTGTGCGATTAGGCATGACTCGCAGTCTGCGTTCCAATTCATCCCCAAAGTGTTTGATGGGGTTGAGGTCAGGGCTTTGTGCAGACCAGTCAAGTTCTTCCACACCGATCTCGACCAACCATATCTGCATGTACCTATCACTCCAGAGAATGCGTTTCCACTGCTGCAGAGGCCAATAGCGACAAGTTTTACAACACTCCAGCCGACAGTTGGCATTGCGCATGTTGATCTTAGGCTTGTGTGCGTGCGGTTGCTCGGTTAATCAAGCCTACCACTGTAGTGTCGTCTGGTCATTGTCCTGTTGAAAAACAAATGATAGTCCAACTAAGCCCAAACCAGACGGGATGGTGTATCGCTGTGGGATGGTGTATCGCTGCAGAATGCTGTGGTAGCCATGCTGGCTAAGTGTGCCTTGAATTCTAAATGAATCACAGACAGTGTCACCAGCAAAGCACCCCCACACCATAAAACCTCCTCCTCCATGCTTTATGGTGGAAAATGCACATGCGGAGATCATCCGTTCACCCACACCGCGTCTCACAAAGACACACAGGTTGGAACAAATAATCTCCAATTTGTAATCCAGACCAATGGACAACTTTCCAATGTAAACTAATGTCCATTGTTCGTGTTTCTTAGCCCAAGCAAGTCTCTTCTTCTTATTGGTGTCCTTTAGTAGTGGTTTCTTTGCAGCAATTCGACCATGAAGATCTGATTCACACTGTCTCCTCTGAACAGTTGATGTTGATGTGTCTGTTACTTGAAGTCTAATCAACTTATCCTCTGCAGCAGAGGTACAGTAACTCTGGGTCTTCCATTCCTGGGTCTGGGACTTCCATTCCCTCATGAGAGCCAGGTTCATCATAGCGCTTGATGGTATTTGCGACTGCACTTGAAGAAACTTTCAAAGTTCCTGAAATGTTCTCTATTGACTGACCTTCATGTCTTAAAGTAATGATGGACTGTTGTTTCTCGTTGCTTATTTGAGCTGTTCTTGCCATAATATGGACTTGGTCTTTTACCAAATAGGGCTATCTTCTGTATACCAGCCCTACCTTGTTACAACACAACTGACTGGTTCAAACGCATTAAAAAGGAAAGAAATACCAGAAATGAACTTTTAAAAAGGCACACCTGTTAATCGAAATGCATTCCAGGTGACTACCTCATGAAGCTGGTTGAGAGAATGCCAAGAGTGTGCAAAGCTGTCATCAGGGCAAAGGGTGGCTATTTTGAAGAATCTCAAATATAAAATATATTTTGATTTGTTTAATGCTTGGCTACTACGTGATTCCATATGTGTTATTTCATAGTTTTGATGTCTTCACTATTTTTCTACAATGTAAAAAATGAAGAAAAACTCTTGAATGTTCAAGAGGTGTTCTAAAACTGTTGACCGGTAGTGTATATGGAAAAATATGCATTTTAAAATTTCAACCAATCGATTGGTCGAAAGAACAGATGACTCTTTGTCGACAAAGATTTTTTAATCAGTTGAGAACAAATTCTTATTTACAAAGACGGCCTACACCGGCCAAACCCGGACAACACTGGGTCAATTGTGCGTCGCCCTATGGGACTCCCGATCACAGCCAGTTGCGATACAGCCTGGAATCAAACCAGGGTGTCTGTAGTGACGCCTCCAGCACTGATATGCCAAGCCCAAAAGTCCCCAAATTTTGGGGGGATTGTATTTCAAGGGGTCTTAAAATTCTGAATGAAATAGCAAAATGATCCTTGGTATGACCTTCTTAATACAATTCCATATAGCTTAGTTGAACCCCTGCCCCGTCTTTGACAGGGTTTAGACTGTTACATGTTTTAATAGGCTACTCTCTGGGTGTAGTCAGACTGAAGGTTATGGACCTTCATTATAATTCAATGAATAGGCTAGTCATGAATGTGTATTTTGAAGGTGAGTGTTGTGTGTGCTTTTCTTGGCCTCACTGATCTTCTGTCTTTTGTTTTAGTGTTCTGACATTGTACAGTTTGTTTGTCTAGACAGATTTAGGCTAGTCCCAGTATATTCCCACCCAATATGATTTCAGATGGATTTTGCACTCTCATTGTGCCTTAGAAAAATATTGAGTGAAAAGGCTTGTTATGCCTGTTTTGAAGAAGCTGTGTGGTACAGATCCAGCAAGGTAACTGTCTTGCCCCCTCATCTTTCATCATTCATCCCCATTAGTCTGTCAAAAGAGGGCTAGTGCACATCGTCTCAACTGAGGGCTTGGATCGATGTGTCTCGGAAGGCCTCCCTGCTAATGAAAAACAATTGTTTTTTCCTCCACCTCCCCAGGAGCCAGTGGAGATCTATGTGTAGCCCCTGGGCCCCAGGCTAGCTTACTGATGGCCCACATTCTGGCTTCTTGCAGCCTGTGTGCAAAAATACGGCCATATTTGGCAGGGCCTCCGCTCTCCATCTCCATGGTGAATAATGTGCTGGTTCTATAAGTAGAGTGCCAAATTCAGCACCATGTATTCAGCTATTAGGAAGTGAAGAGTGAAGAAAAACAATATATGAGGTGTTGACAAAATCAGGGTTGTTAATAGTTTGGGCTCTAATGTGGGGCTGCATTGCACTGTGAATGCGAGAACATGGCCAACCAGAACAGTAACACTCCTGTTTTTTAAAGTAATAGATGTTTAAATCGCAGAACATAAATCACAACAAAATGCAATTCACCAAGGTCTTTTTACCTAGCTATATTACTTCAAGTTACCAGCATGCACTGTATTCTGAAAGTATTCAGACCCCTTCGCTTATCTCATCAATCTACACATAATATCCCACACAGACAAAGTGAAAACAGGTTTATAGAAATGTTTGCAAATCTATAAAAAATATAAACATAAATACCTCATTTACATAAGTATTCAGACCCTTTGCTATGAGACTCAAAATTGAGCTCCGGTGCATCCTGTTTCTATTAATCATCCTTGAGATGTTTCTCCAACTTGATTGGAGTGCACCTGTGGTAAATTCAATTGATTGGACAAGATTTGGAAAGGCACCTGTCTATATAAGCTCCAACAGTTGACAGTGCATGTCAGAGCAAAAACCAAGTCATGAGGTTGAAGGAATTGTCTGTAGAGCTCCAAGACAGGATTGTGTCGAGGCACAGATCTGGATAAGGGTACCAAAACATTTCTGCAGCATTGAAGGTCCCCAAGAACACAGTGGGCGCCATCATTCTTGAATGGAAGAAGTTTGGAACCACCAAGACCCTTCCTAGAGCTGGCCACCCGGCAAAACTGAGCAATCGTGGAAGAAGGGCCTTGGTCAGGGAGGTAATCAAGAACCCAATGGTCACTCTGACAGAGCTCCAGAGATCCTCTGTGAAGATGGGAAACCTTCCAGAAGGACAACCATCTCTGCAGAACTCCACCAATCAGACCTTTATGGTAGAGTTGCCAGACAGAAGCCACCGCAGTAAAAGGCACATGACAGCCCGCTTGGAGTTTGCCAAAAGGCACCTAAAGGACTCTCAGACGATGAGAAACACGATTCTCTGGTCTGAAGAAATCAAGATTGAACTTTTTGGCCTGCATGCCAAGCGTTAAGTCTGGAGGAAACCTGGCACCATCCCTACTGTGAAGCATGGTGGTGGCAGCTTCATGCTGTGGGGATGTTTTTCAGCGGCAGGAATGGGAGACTAGTCAGGATCGAGGCAAAGATGAACAGAGCAAAGTAAAGAGAGATCCTTAATGGAAACCTGCTCCGGAGCGCTCAAGACCTCAGACTGGGGTGAAGGTTCACCTTCCAACAGAAAAACAACCCCAAGCATACAGCCAAGACAACGCAGGAGTGGCTTCGGGACAAGTCTGTGAATGTCCTTGATTGACCCAGCCCAAGCTTGGGCTTGAACCTGACCAAACATCCCTGGAAAGACCTAAAAATAGCTGTGCTGTGACGCTCCCCATCCAACCTGACAGAGCTTGAGAGGATCTACAGAGAAGAATGGGAGAAACTGTCCAAATACAGGTGTGCCAAGCTTGTAGCGTCATACCCAAGAAGAATCGAGGCTGTATTCGCTGCCAAAGGTGCTTCAAAATGTACTGAGTAAAGGGTCTGAATACTTATGTAAATGTTATATTTCTGTTTCTATTTTTTATAAATTTGCAAAAAAATTTAAAACCTGTTTTTGCTTTGTCATTATGGGGTATTGTGTGTAGATTGATGATCATTTTAATATTTGTATTAATTTTAGAATAAGGCTGTAATGTAACAAACTGGAAAAAGTGGAAAAAGTGAAGGGGTCTGAATACTTTCCAAATGCACTATACATGTCTCTTGACTCAGATTCTAAAGATTCAGTGAATATATCCAAATGTTAGAATTTCATGAAACGTGAGCTTAAAGGCCCAAGTTCAGCAGCCTCAATTTACAGGTGGAATGTGGAGAATCTGACAAACTATTTTCCTGCATAACAAGATAGCAGACCTTGCCCGTTCTGTTTAATTATTAGATCATTCTTTCCATGGTCGGCCCTCTAGAGATGACCTGCCGGATTGGGAGTGCTGTGGGAAAAATCTCAGAGGAGTGTCAGGAGAAGAGTGTATGAAATGCAGGATGTGTTATCATCAGCGTGTAAAGTTTCTGTAGACTCGCTCACTCACTCTCTGCCTGTTCTGCTCTCTCTTGAGTGTCAAAATGTTTTGTTTTTGCAGGGGGAGAGTGAGAGGATTCCAAGAATCAGACCATGTTCAAGGCAGTGCTGAAGAAGAACAGAGACGGAGGGAAGGGGAGCAAGAAGGAACCAGGTATGTTGAGTTATGACTGAACTGCTGCAACCACAACATGGTCACTTTGATCATTGTGCAGCAACATGTTTCCCTTAGGATAGCTTATTTCACACATAGACCTGTCTCAACCTGTCTCCATTATTTGTCTGGTTTTATGGCCATCTATGAATTGTTTAGACCTACTTTTTATTCAGAATAACAAAGGATATTATTGGAAGTTCAATGGCAATATCAAAGGGTTTGTCATAATAGGCCTACATAGTAATTTTACGCCTCAAGTTAAGAGGTAGAAATATGCACATAGAGTTGAGAAGAAAGCACAAGAAATATGGCTAATTTCATTGCTGTTCATAAACATTTCATCATCTGAGCCAACATTTGTAGTGAGCAAGCAGTTCGAACATACACTATATATGGTCATAAACTGGTGTCACTGCCACTGTCACTGTCATTGACCATTTGTCTTTGAGTCATTTGCTTGAGGCTCAGGGTATAGGCGTAGTGCGTACACACACACACACACACACACACACACACACACACACACACACACACACACACACACACACACACACACACACACACACACACACACACACACACACACACACACACACATGTATAAGCACCATGGCTCCATGTTTTCAGTGTTTATAAACAGTCTTTATTGGCTGTAAGTAACCACTAACACAGTCTCTGTTTCAACATGTAAAATGTTGGACTAGAAAGGGGGCTAGGATAATGCACAGTTAGGCCTTATCATTGCAGTGAGAACAACGCTGGAGGATTTTGAACTGGTATAATAATTGACACCACTGTTATTGTCAGTTTGATATCCCCATCAGGACGCAGGTGTTGTTCTGGCTCGCCCATGTAACCTTTTGGATTATTAACAATTTTCCATTGTAACAGGGAATCCATTTTTTTGTGTGAGTCACTCAGCAGTGCTAATTCATTTCTGACTCACCTCTAGCAAACATAGACCAGGATCTATCTTTTTATAAACATGACATATGCTAATACGAGGCTATGTTCTCTGGTCTAGACTCTCCTACTATAGGAAGGAACAGTTGTAGCTAAGTAGCATAATAGGTACTATATAGCAGTACAGTAGTTAAGTATCTTCTGCTCATATTTGCCTTGTCCAGGGGCTGTTTCATACAGTTGAGTCAATTTGCTCTTCTTTTTACGGGATCTCCTTGAGATCAGGCTGCGGCTTGCCTCTGTTAATATAACAGTTGACAAACTGTGAATACAAATAGACACTGGCTATCTTCCTTCTGTGTCAGGTTACACCTCTCACATCTCTCCCACACCCTTTCTCAGTATGCGTCCCAAATGGTACCCTATTCCCTATGTAGAGGCCCTGGTCTAAAGTAATGCACTATATAGGGAATTTGGGACACCCCATATGACAGTAAGAGCCACAGTTCAGGACTGTATGAGGAATGTAACTGCAGGCCCTTACTCTGAACACATATCCGTTGACTTGGGACCTTATACTGTACGGCAGGGTGGCCCGCGTGTGATTTTTAAGCAAAGAATATAATATCATTATTATTATTTTTATGACATTTTATTGTTGGACATAAAATACTATATAAACACCAGCTAATCAGCTCCAATTGATTTTCATTTTGGAAATCTGTTCCAAAGTATTCCCATGCATAGTAGACAGATATGTGATAGTATACAAATGTACACAAGGTTTGAAATTATGATGTTTTAGTCAAATGTTATATCTGTTTTGCAGTCTACAAATTATTTGTAATTATGTTTCGGTCCCCTGACTATCTGCTCAAGAAAAAATCATCCCACGTTTGAATCTAGTTGATGATCTCTGCTGTAGAGGCAATGCATCACAGTAGTCGGCGATACAGTAGTCTCCCGCAAGGGTTACTATGATACTGTCCATTCTAGTTTGCAATCTTGAATAGCGATGTTGAAAGCCAATGTAATGTTTTCAGTAAAGGTGTTGAAACCTGTCTAACTTGTTATGAATCAATCTCTGATTACCAGACACCCATCGTGTGTCAGCCCAGTCAGTCACTACTAGGGTTACAAAGGGTCGGAAACGTTCCGTTAAGTTTCCGGAATGTTTCGGAAATTTTCCATGGGAAGTTAAGCCTGGGAATTTGGGGAATTTAGCTTAAATTCATCAATAAAGTTAGCTTATAACAGTGAATATTTTTGGGGGGATACACATAAGACAATTCTTGGTCTTGTGGCATATTTTGGTTTAACTATCCCCAATTCAATGGAATTGCAGCCCTCTGCATGCACAGCTCATTCTTCCATCACATGTGCAGTGCACTCTTCCATCACATGTACAGCTGATTCTCAAGATCTTGCACACTAATGAGATGCTATTGAGCCCACACTACTACACTGTCTGAGCCAAGGACTACATGCTTTCTGGTAATATTTGATTACAATACTGGGTGGGGTTAATATATTTTATGTGACATACATTATATTTTGTTAACTAGTAAATAGTAGCCTACAGCAAAGTGTATTTAAATCATTTCTAACTTGTTAATGATTTCTGCTAGTTAGTTTTTGCTACCATGTAGGTTTTAGCTTGATTGAGCCTGCTAACTGAGGAGTGTTAATTCACCTGTTTCCATACATGTTTATTTTTAAAAGACTTATCTTTACAAAGGATTTGTTTAATATAACTGCTTAACTATATATATGTACATGGAATTGTATTTATTTATTTGTACTCATTTTTTTACTAATCTTTACAGGAAAATGTCACAGGCACTATCTGATATGTGGAGACATTTCACTGTAGCTAATGTAGAAGGAAAAGCTGTGTACATTTGCAAATACTGTGCCAAATCATATGTGAAGAATGCAGCAAAGATGCAGAATCATTTGGCCAGGTGCATAAAGTTCCCTCAGCGCTCACAACAAGCAACCTCTGACAAAAGTCCCTCTACTTCTATTAGAGGTGTAAATGATTAATCAGACACCATATCGATAGCAACAGCTCATGGTCCTCCAGGAATCAGAAGTTTTTTTTTACTAAATAGAGGAACGTAGTAAGAGAAATGCTGATGAATGTCTTGCTCGAACTGTGTATGCAACTTCTTGGATCTGAGGCGCTTTCCCCTGTTGCCTCCATCATCCTCCAAATCCCACCAACATCAGCCACCTCAGAGCGCAACTGGTCCTTGTTTGGGAACACACACACCAAAGCACGCAACAGGCTGACCAATACAAGGGTTGAAAAATTGGTGGCCACCCGGGGAAATTTGAGGCTTTTTGAGCCTGACAACGAGCCATCCTCAAGA
This sequence comes from Oncorhynchus tshawytscha, assembly GCF_018296145.1. NCBI lineage: Eukaryota > Metazoa > Chordata > Actinopteri > Salmoniformes > Salmonidae > Oncorhynchus > Oncorhynchus tshawytscha. The sequence continues at coordinate 42,040,763 of NC_056431.1, forward strand.
AGGTTGGAAAGTGACAGTAAAGATGAGGCCTCAGAGTCTAATGTTCAAGAGGTGGACATTGAGGAGGTCCAGGGAGAAGACATGGAAGCCTGAGAGGAAGACAACCAAAGCTTTAGTTTCTAGACTGTCATTTTACAGATGTATGTTGAAGATGTTTTTTGGAGATGTGATGGATCATTAGAGATCATTCAATATTCCCTTTCTTTTGTTGTTCAGTATAATCATCCCATGTGAAGAGTCAACTAATTTAAATAAAGTTAAATTCGTAACTTATTATTATTTTTATATATATATTGGAAGGATTTAATCATTTGCAATTATGTCTACTTATGATAAGGTAAAATGTTTATATTTCTGTCTCCATATGATATGGTAAATATATCCAATGAAAAAAAACATCTACATTTAAATGATATTAATATTAATTTGCATACATTTTCACTAATTCCCATATATTCTTGTTAATTCCCATATAGTCCTGTTTATTCCAACGGAACGTTTCCACCTCTGAATATTCCCCAAAATCTGCAACCCTAGTCACATTCAGAGGCGAACACACACAGGACTGCTTGCAGTAGCTGAGCTGTTGGATGTAAATGACGGGAATAAGCTACATCACCATTTCCCCCAGCTCTTTCCCCAGTTAGACGCTATCCATCAAGCAAAAGCAGGTCTCGCTCCCTTTCCCATGCTGGGACAATAAAAGTCAGCCACTCCTCTCCTCTATTCAGGGCAGGACAGATGAGCTGCCTCAGCCTTTGATTTCTTGGTGGCAGTCATTAGTGGTGGTCATTCAGTCACTCTGTTGTCCTTATAGATGGGGTCACTCACTAAAGCCAGCAGGACCTCCGGCAGTAGGTAGATATAGAAAAAACAAATGGTCATTTACAGTATATATATATATATATATATCAGCATCTTTTTCAGTGACTAGCAGAGGAATTCCAATTCCAATTGTTTCAATCTGTAAATCAAGAATTGGCCATTCATTGGAATGAAAGAGTGGTAGCAACAAAAAGGCTTTGGTTTTAGATATTCAATTATTACTCTGTAAATAAATGTTACATTTGCGTAATAAACGGGAAACCAGGTATTTGATACTTCTTTATTTCTCCTGAAAAGATCCATTTGTTTGTAAAGTCAGTGCTCATCTAGGGGGGGCCTGGAATAAGGTTAGTAACACAGTAGTCCTGGAAACGGTCATACTAATCAGAACGGGTACACTGCAGAATATCAAGTGCTCTCCGTGCCTCGATTGTAACATATTGCACATAAAATATTAAATGAACCGTCTGTTCTGGTGTGAATAAAGATTGTATTATGCTTCCAAATGGTATTGGACAGAGAAATAATGCTTAAATCTACCATCTGGTCCAATACAGTTGAGTCAAAATTCCCTTTTAATTTGTGAAAATGTGATTGTTTCCTCATGGCACATTCATATCTGACTTATGCACAAAGATGAGCTTTTATATCGGAATTGGATATGACTGGATATGGGATATTGCTTACTGCTGTGTTTGGAATTGTTTGAGATATTGGATAACGCTTACTGCTTACTGCTGTTTGGAATTGTTTTGAGCACCCCCCCAATTCCTCATTTAACTCATCAAATCTATTTGTATTCGTTATGGATGGGTCACAACAGTCACCATTGAGACAGCATTAACCAGTAGAGCATTTCTAGAGAAAACATGACAGAGAGACCAGCAATAATTCAAGTCAACCCCCTTTCCCTGTAAAGAGAATGACAGCAATAAATGCTTTACAAAAGCATATCAAAAGTCCACAGAGACACATGTCATGGAAATTAGTGGCAGGAAAAATCTTGATAATTGTATAATTGCATGATAGCTGGGCATATGTTCCTCATAACATGGTAGCTGTGGTCTGGAGGCAACTTAAAAGGAGTCAGGGAAACTTGGCCCCCGTACCAGACGGAGCGCAGTCATTAGGCTGCCTCTAGGAGCCCCGCATTGCCAGGGTCCACAAACACACCATTTGCTAATTCACTCCTTCCCCTTCTTTACTCCTACCACTACTCCACCTCATCCAAATCTGCTGTACGGAACTGGCCTTTTTAATCCCTTCTAAGTACACTTTTTTTTATGGTCTGGCATTCCGGAAGTGGGATACTGGTTAGCTTTGGCCTCTGGACTTTGATGTGAACACTTTATTTAAAAAGGTCACATTGCCAGTAGGCCTCACTGACGTTTATGGATTTGAGGCTCAAGGCACCGGGAGCTCAGTGGATTATGTAGTTGTAAAATTAAACTTGTCTGGATTAATTGGTATTCTCTTTGAGGATATACGCTGGTTTTATGGAGGGTTCCTCCTGTTAGCCTCTTAACAGCTATGAGGTGCAGTTGGCAGGGTGCACAGCAGCAACCATAAGGGCACAATATGGGTTTTTAAAGGAGTGCTCTGGAAGAAGCACTTAGGAAATTGTTATGGCCAGCATGGGAGATATTTCACTTCGTAATATCACATTGAAACATGACATTGACATTTCACTTTAGCTTCTACTGCCAAATCAATTTGTCCTTGAGACATTTTCAGAGTTAAAGTATTCCTATCTGTGTGACAACCTGTAAAATAGGCTTACATGCCTTTCGTCTGTCATTAATTATTGGCAAGAGGCTTTCAACTACGTCTAAAGATACGTAGTGGCCCATATATTTGAAAGTCCTAACTCTGATGCATTGAAGGTGTTATGTATTTTATGAGTTGGAGATGGAGCGAAGCTGAACTGCGGGCCCTATCTCGTCCCTCTGGCAGACTAGAACCACATGAAGAGAGTCTAATGTTTCAGTGTACTGTCTTCCCTCTGAGATTTAGCACTCTGTCTTTGGGGAGCGCTACAGCTACATACCTACATCCCTTTAGCGTTTCGTTCCTCACAGCAGGACCCTCAAGCTCTATTCCTCTGATGTCTTACTTCCCAGCGCAGAGACCGCTTACTTTCTAGAGTAAAGTTTTACCTTTACCTTCCAACTGTTCTGTCTGGGGAGTACTACTTTCACATTCCACCAGTTCCCTCTCTCTTAATGTAGTGATCAGAGCCCAGAGCCAAGGGTAACTGACTGTGAAGGCTCAGGCTGTGTGGGCTGGACTCACATCCCTCTTGCGGCTCCCAGCTCTAGATATAGCTCTATCTGCTGAGCTGGAGGAGACAGCTAGCTGCCAAACAGAGCTGTCTGTTTTGGCCAGTGTTAATCACACTAGCATGTCCTTGCCTTGTACTCTCTGGGGCGGCTAGGCTAAACTGCCTCAGCTACTCCTCACCACTGACTACCTTGCCCGCTACCAGTTGGCAGGAGCCCTACGAGCTCGGCCACACGCCAACACACCGGCCAGCTAGTCAGAGGAAAGTAAGAGTCAGTACAGAGTGGGCCCAAGCACACTGCACTGGCTGCGCTAACCACTAGTCTGAAAAGCGGAGACAGTATCCACAGCAAACTGAGCTTTTTCATTCACCAATAATGTAGGCTACAGGTGGTGAACCTAGCCCTACACGTACCCAATTTGCTGACTCGTCTTTGTCAGCAGTTGCGGGGCAATCTTACTTCACTAGGCCTACCTATACAGTGTAAAAATCTTATATTTGTTATATTTTACTGTACTACATAGCAGGGTTGGGGGCAATTTCATTTAAATTCCAGTCAATTCAGGAAGTACACTGAAATTCCAATTCACTTCAATGCTTTTCAATTAGGACATTTTGGAATTGGAATTCGGTTTACTTTCGGAATTGAAGGAGTTGGAGTTGACCCCAACACTGCTACATAGTATGTTATCATGCCATTGTATTTCGAAGTAGATGTGTTATATAATTATGACGTTATCCTTTTTGATAGGCTAAGTCACATCTTGCTCATGTGGAGCAAGACATGGAGGACTTGGAGGACTAAACATGTCATACTCCCACTGATATGTTCAATTGCATGGACCATGTATCTATACTATGGCTCAGTTGATGATACCACCTTGCACATTTACAGATTCCCAAGCAATTGGAATGCACTTCATTGATGTTCCTGTCATCTCATCAGATCTGGCATAGCATCCAGCCAGAGACTGAGGAACATGGCCACTGACCTTTCCTTCAAAGAGCTCCCACAGCAGGCGGTGGTTTTGCTCTTCAGACCAAAATCCAATTGATCCAAAATCCAAAAAGTAAACTGTGACAAGAATGTACCACTTTATTACTTCTGCTTCTTTCTCAAGCACACTGTTCTTTAATAAGAGCAATGTTTAATCAGGACTTTGAGCTCCAAAAGGCAGCTTGTCCCATGTCATTTATCTCTCAGGAAATGAAAGATTAAACAAATATAACAATCCTGCCGAACACTAATGAGTGCACATGTGTGTGCGTGCGTGAGTGTGTGTGTGTGTGTGTGTGTGTGTGTGGGGGGGTTAGGGTTGTAAAGCTAATTGTAATTTACCAAAGTTACCTAAATCTTCAGTCATTTTGGTAATTAACAGAATCTATGGCAATCTATCGTAACTTTGGTCATTTATACTTGAATAACGTTAAAAAAATGTATTAATATATAGTATTAATTTATTATATCTGCGTCCATATTGTCAATGAGTTTCTAGTTGATAGACCGTATGGTTCAAAAGAAAATAAATTAATACATTTAAAAAGTATTTAATCAATGCCATTATTTTTTATTAACTATGCATCTCTTCCAACTATTGACTTTTTTCACAACTGCCACCAGTTTGACGCCAAAACATTGACAACAAATACATATTGACAGTAGAATAAATAATAGTTTCTAAAAATATATATATTAAGGATGTTTCATGCTTAAAACCTCATATTAAACACCTATGGTATTCACTAAATTGATGGTTTATTTTTAGGACGATGTTTTACAGCTTTGTCATTCTATTAAAAAATGTTTGCATCTTATTTAATTATTTCATGTATTTTACATGTGATAAAGTCACAGAGGGCTAGATTATTACAGACACCTGTGATAATCTGAAGTACTCAAAAGGGCCACTAGATGTCTTGTGATATATTACATAAATCCTTGAAAGATACTGAAATTCTGGTTGTTTACTGGTAAACTTAGAAAGTTTCCAGTTATATACCCTCCTTTTGCTACCCTAGTGGTGGTGGTGGTAAGATGTAGGCCTCCACGTTGTTCTCTCAGCTGTGAGGGTGACTGGTACAGGCTGTCTCGATAGAGTTTCTGTGTGTTTGGGACATCGGAGGGTATGCCTAGTTTGGTGTTGAGGGGCAGACAAAAGAGGAAAACACATGGCTGCCACTCAGGGCTGTTGTCATTCTAGTGTTCTGCTGTCCAATTTTGTCTCGGCCGAAGCCCTGAACATTCACAATATTGCAGTGATTAGGCCTAAAAATGTGTTATTCAAGTCAAACATTCCCCTGTAGAGTCAAATGAATTATTGACGCATGTTAAAAACATCCACAAAGGAGGAAAACAGGATGAAATCTTAAAGAATGGTTTTGTCTACTGTATCGTGAGAGATATTCTGTATGTGTGAGGATTTCACTTGAACAGACATGTTTGTCACAACTAAGCCTAAATTATTCCGTGAAAAGTGAATCTTAGTTTTAGTGGCTGCATACAAGGGCCATTCTTTGAGTGGTTGAAATTCTATCCAGCAAATTGTGTCCAGAATTGTCTCCATACCATTGACATTTAAACATCGTGTTTTATGCTGTTGTTGCTGCCTAGTTAATGTAGCCATGGTGAGCTTAGCCCTGTATTTTCCTAAATTTCTGTCAGGGAATACATTTATTGGCCTGTATTCATATAGTGTGAGTGCTGACCTGTCCATGTAATCTTATTCATTATGCAATAGGAAAAACTGGTCCTAGATTAGCAAATCCTACTCTGAGACACTTTGTGACTATGGAACATTGGAACCAATGGAGCTCCTCAGTTATCCTTTTTAGATAAAACTATTCTATAAATATCACCAAATAACCAAATTAAACACACTGTTTTGCAATAACGGTCTACAGTAGCTTCAACAGCACTCTAGTGTAGCACCATGGTGTAGCCGGAGGACAGCTATTTTCCATTCTCCTCTGGGTACATTGGCTTCCATAGTAAACCTAGGAGGCTCGTGGTTCTCACCCTTTCCATAGACTTACATAGTAATTATGACAACTTCCGGAGGGCGTCCTCCTTCCTATCAGAGCTTTTGCTGTATGAATGAACATCTTGTCCATCCAATCAAAGGATCAGAGAATGAATCTAATACTGAAAGCATAAGCTACAGCTAGCTAGCACTGCAGTTCATAAAGTGTGGTGAGTAGTTGACACAATGAGAGAGAAAGACAATAGTTAAACAGTTTTGGATAAATTAATTTATAAAAAAATGGAGAAGTTGCAGAGAGAGAGAGAGCTAGCTATATGTTGTATTTTTTTCTTCTTAGTTTACCTTTCACTTCACTAAGCCTACTCAGCAACCTGACTCAAACAGAGAGGAATGCTTTCAGTTTTATTAATTTATTGTGTAACTGCTATACTGCATGCTGGAGACTGTACTGCGTGATTGTATGCATTGATTGGGTTGTTTACTAACATGTTAGTTCTAGTTAGTTGACTATACCGTTAATATTTTGGTATTTTTGGTATTTGATTAGGATCCCCATTAGGTGTTGCAAAAGTAGCAGCTACTCTTCCTGGGGTCCACACAAAACATGAAACATAATACAGAATGACATAATACAGAACATCATTAGACAAGAACTGTCAAGGACAGAACTACAGTTGAAGTCGTAAGTTTACATACTTAGGTTGGAGTCATTAAAACTCATTTTTCAACCACTCCACAAAATTCTTGTTAACAAACTAAAGTTTTTTTAAAGTAGGTTAGGACATCTACTTTGTGCATGACACAAGTAATTTTTCCAACAATTGCTTACAGACAGATTATTTCACTTATAATTCACTGTATCACAATTCCAGTGGGTCAGAAGTTTACATACACTAAGTTGACTGTGCCTTTAAACAGCTTGGAAAATTCCAGAAAATAATGTCATGGCTTTAGAAGCTTCTGATAGGCTAATTGACATCATTTGAGTCAATTGGAGGTGTACCTGTGGATGTATTTCAAGGCCTACCTTCAAACTCAGTGCCTCTTTGCTTGACATCATGGGAAAATCAAAAAACATCAGCCAAGACCTCAGAAAATAAATTGTAGACCTCCACAAGTCTGGTTCATCCTTGGGAGCGATTTTCAAATGCCTGAAGGTACCACATTCATCTGTACAAACAATAGTATGCAAGTGTAAACACCATGGGACCACGCAGCTGTCATACCGCTCAGGAAGGAGACTCGTTCTGTCTCCTAGAGATGAACGTACTTTGGTGCGAAAAGTACAAATCAATCCCAGAACAATAACAAAGGACCTTGTGAAGATGCTGGAGAAAACCGGTACAAAAGTATCTATATCCAGAGTAAAACGAGTCCTATATCGACATAACCTGAAAGGCCACTCAGCAAGGAAGAAGCCACTGCTCCAAAACCACTATAAAAAAAGCCAGACTACGGATTGCAACTGCACATGGGGACAAAGATCATACTTTTTGGAGAAATGTCCCCTGGTCTGATGAAACAAAACTATAACTGTTTGGCCATAATGACCATTGTTATGTTTGGAGGAAAAGGGGGAGGCTTGCAAGCCGAAGAACACCATCCCAACCGTGAAGCACAGGGGTGGCAGCATCATGTTGTGGGGGTGCTTTGCTGCAGGAGGGACTGGTGCACTTCACAAAATAGATGGCATCATGAGCTGAAATAAAGCTGAAATATATAATTCTCTCTACTATTATTCTGATATTTCACATTCTTAAAATAAAGTGGTGATCCTAACTGACCTACGCTACCAAATTTTTACTAGGATTCATTGTCAGGAATTGTGAAAAACTGAGTTTAAATGTATTTGGCTAAGGTGTATGTAAACGTCTGACTTCAACTGTACATACATTTTTAAAAAGGCACACGTAGCCTACATATCACTGTATACACATAAACATTCTAGGTCTAATAGGGGAGAGGCATTGTGCTGCGAGGTGTTGCTTAATCTGTTTTTTTAAAAACCAGGTTTGCTCTTTATTTGAGCAATATGAGATGAAAGGAAGTTCCATGCAATTAGGGCTCTATATAATACTGTACGTTTTCTTGAATTTGTTCTGGATTTGGGGACTATGAAAAGACCCCTGGTGGCATGTCTGATGGGATAAGTGTGTGTGTTGGAGCTGTGTGTAAGTTGACTATGGAAACAATTTGGGATTTTGGACGCATGAATGTTTCTTATAAAAAGAAGAAGTGATGCAGTCAGTCTCTCCTCAACTCTTAGCCAAGAGAGACTGGCATGCATAGTATTTATATCAGCCATCTGATTACAATTAAGAGCAAAACGTGCTGCTCTGTTCTGTGCCAGCTTTAGCTTAACTAGGTCTTTCCTTGCAGCACTGGACCACATGACTGGACAATAATCAAGATTAGACAAAACTAGAGCCTGCAGAACTTTCTTTTTGGAGTGTGGTGTCAAAAAAATTAGAAAGAGTTATTAGAAAGAGTAGAGGGCCTAGAGAGCTGCCCTGCGGTACACCACACTTTACATGTTTGAAATTAGAGAAGCTTCCAAAACTCTTTGAGTTCTAAAACTCTTTGAGTTCTATTAGATAGATAGCTCTGAATCCACGATATGACAGAGGTTGAAAAGCCACTTAAGTTTTTTCAACAACAAGTTATGGTCAATAATATCAACGGCTGCACTGAAATCTAACAGTACAGCTCCCACAATCTTCTTATTATCAATTTCTTTCAACCAACCATCAGTAATTTGTGTCAGTGCAGTACATGTTGAGTGCCCTTCTCTATAAGCATGCTGAACGTCTGTTGTTAATTTGTTTACAGAGAAATAGTATTGTATTTGGTCAAACATATTTTTTCCCAACAGTTTGCTAAGAGCTGGCAGCATGCTTATAGGTCTGCTGTTAGAACCAGTAAAAGCCGCTTTACCACTCTTGGGTAGCGGAATTACTTTGGCTTCCCTCCAGGCTTGAGGACAAAGACTTTCCTCTAGGCTTAGATTAAAAATATGACAGATAGGAGTGGTTATAGAGTCAGCCACCATCCTCAGTAGCTTTCCATCTAAGTTGTCAATGCCAGGAGGTTTGTGATTATTGATCGTTAACAATCATTTTCCCACCTCTCCCACACTAACTTTACCAAATTCAAACTTGCAATGCTTTTCTTTCATTATTTGTTTTTCATGCATGAATATAATTGCTCACTGTTTGCCGTGGGCATTTCCTGCCTAAGTTTTTCCACTTTGCCAATGAAATAATCATTAAAATAATTGGCAACATCAAATGGTTTTGTGAGGAATAAGCCATCTGATTCGATGAAAGATGGGGTTGAATTTGTCTTTCTGCCCATAATTTAATTTAAAGTACTCCAATGTTTTTTTCCATCATTCTTTGTATCATTGATCTTGGCTTCATAATAAGTTTCTTCTTTTTGTTGAGTTTAGTCACATAATTTCTCAATTTGCAGTAAGTAAGGCAGTCGGATGTCCAGCCAGACTTATTAGCCACTCCTTTTGCCCCATCTCTTTCAACCATACAGTTTTTCAGTTCCTCATCAATCCATGGAGCCTTAACAGTTCTAACAGTCAGTTTCTTAACAGGTGCATGTTTATCAATAATTGGAAAAAGCAATTTCATAAATTCATCAAATGCAGCATCTGGATGCTCCTCATTTATCACATAAGACCAACAAATATTTTTAACATCATCCACATGAGTCACAGCAAAATCTTTTGTATGATCTCTTATACACAATTTTAGGCCCAGCTGTTGGAACTTTGGCTTTCCTGGATATAGCCACTATATTGGGATCACTGCATCCAATGAGTACGGATATGGCTTTCGAAACAAAGTTCTACAGCATTGGTAAAAATGTGATCGATACATGTGGATGATCTTGTTCCTGTAGTGTTTGTAAACACCCTGGTAGGTTGATTAATAACCTGAACCAGATTACAGGCACTGGCTACAGTAACAAGCTTCCTCTTGAGCGGACAGCTTGATGAAAACCAGTCAATATTCAGGTCCCCAAGAAATTCAGGTTGCCAAGACCTCTGTTTATTTCACATACACTATCAAGCATTTCACACATATTATTTAGATACTGACTGTTAGCACTTGGTGGCCTTTAGCAACACCCCAAAAGAAAAGGCTTTAGATGTGCCAAGTGAACCTGCAACCACACCACTTCAATAACACTTGACATAATATCTTCTCTAAGCATTACAGGGATATGGCTCTGAATATATACAGCAACACCTCCCCCATAAGCATTTCTGTCTCTTCTATAAATGTTATATCCTTGTATTGCTACTGATGTATCATCAAAATGAATTATCTAAGTGAGTCTAAGAAATGGCTAATATATGAATGTTATCTGATGTTAGCAAGTTATTGATTTCGTAAACCTTATTTCTAAGGCTACATACAGTGGGGAGAACAAGCATTTGATACACTGACGATTTTGCAGGTTTTCCTACTTACAAAGCATGTAGAGGTCTGTCATTTTTATCATAGGTACACTTCAATTGTGAGAGACGGAATCTAAAAAAAAATCCAGAAAATCACATTGTATGATGTTTAAGTAATTCATTTGCATTTTATTGCATGACATAAGTATTTGATACATCAGAAAAGCAGAACTTAATATTTGGTACAGAAACCTTTGTTTGCAATTACAGAGAATATATGTTTCCTGTAGTTCTTGACCAGGTTTGCAAACACTGCAGCAGGGATTTTGGCCCAGTCCTCCATACAGACCTTCTCCAGATCCTTCAGCTTTCGGGGCTGTCGCTTAGCAATACGGACTTTCAGCTCCCTCCAAACATTTTCTATTGGGTTCAGGTCTGGAGACTGGCTAGGCCACTCCAGGACCTTGAGATGCTTCTTATGGAGTCACTCCTTAGTTGCCCTGGCTGTGTGTTTCGGGTCGTTGTCATGCTGGAAGACCCAGACACGACCCATCTTCAATGCTCTTACTGAGGGAAGGAGGTTGTTGTCCAAGGTCTCGTGATACATGGCCCCATCCATCCTCCCCTCAATACGGTGCAGTCGTCCTGTCCCCTTTGCAGAAAAGCATCCCCAAAAAATGATGTTTCCACCTCCATGCTTCACGGTTGGGATGGTGTTCTTGGGGTTGTACCCATCCTTCTTATTCCTCCAAACACGGCGAGTGGAGTTTAGAAAAAAAGCTCTATTTTTGTCTCATCAGACCACATGACCTTCTCCCATTCCTCCTCTGGATCATCCAGATGGTCATTGGCAAACTTCAGACGGGCCTGGACATGTGCTGGCCTGAGCAGGGGGACCTTGCATGTGCTGCAGGATTTTAATCCATGACGGCGTAGTGTGTTACTAATGGTTTCGTTGAGACTGTGGTCCCAGTTCTCTTCAGGTCATTGACCAGGTCCTGCTGTGTAGTTCTGGGCTGATCCCTCACCTTCCTCATGATCATTGATGCCCCACGAGGTGAGATCTTGCATGGAGCCCCAGACCGAGGGTGATTGACCATCATCTTGAACTTCTTCCATTTTCTAATAATTGCGCCAACAGTTGTTGCCTTCTCACCAAGCTGCTTGCCTATTGTCCTGTAGCCCACCCCAGCCTTGTGCAGGTCTACAATTTTATCCCTGATGTCCTTACACAGCTGTCTGGTCTTGGCCATTGTGCAGAGGTTGGAGTCTGTTTGATTGAGTGTGTGGACAGGTGTCTTTTATACAGGTAATGAGTTCAAACAGGTGCAGTTAATACAGGTAATGAGTGGAGAGCAGGAGGGCTTCTCTTAAGCCTACCCCCTACTTTTTCGAACATTCTGTTAAAAATCGCGCAAAATTTTGGCGTCCTGCTACTCATGCCAGGAATATAGTATATGCATATGATTAGTATGTGTGTATAGAAAACACTCTCACGTTTCTAAAACTGGTTAAATCACGGCTGTGACTATAACAGAACGTCTGTTTCATCGAAAAGCGCAGGAAAATCTGATCACTGAAAGTGGAAAAAAATATCCATGCGCCACTTCAACCCATTGTTAAAGGTGAACCGTATTAAATGAGGCCGAGGTTGCAGTACCTACAGCTTCCACAGGATGTATAGAGTCTTCTCATTTGATTCAGATTTGATTCTTGGTAGAACCGACCCAAGGGAACCGATTCCCTCCGACCTCCAACTTGATGTATTGGCTGAGTTTTTCCGGACATTTTTTCCAGACGACCACCTATCGAATTTACATCGCCTCCTGATGATTTTTATCGCTTATTAACGTGTACTAATACCTAAAGTTGCATTAGAAAAGTATTTCGAAGTGTTTTGTGAAAGTTTATCGTCGACTTTTTAACTTTTAAAAATGACGTTACGTTATGAAACGCTATTTTTTTCCGTTTATCACACAGTCTTCATAGATCGATATCTAGGCTATATATGGACCGATTTAATCGAAAAAAAGACCCAGTATTGATTATGGGACATCAAGGAGTGCCAACAAAGAAGATGGTCAAAGGTAATGAATGTTTTATATTTTATTGTGCGGTTTGTGTAGCACCGACTATGCTAATTATTTTGTTTACATCCCCTACGGGTCTTTTGGGGTGTTACATGCTATCAGATAATAGCTTCTCATGCTTTTGCCGAAAAGCATTTTAAAAATCTGACTTGGTGCCTGGATTCACAACGAGTGTAGCTTTAATTCAATACCAAGCATGTGTATTTTAATGAACGTTTGCGTTTTAACTAATACTATTAGCGTTTAGCGTAGCGCATTTGCATTTCCAGAGCTCTAGTTAGGACGTCTGCGTCTCAAGTAGGAGCAAGAGGTTAAAGAAAAACTAACAGGTCTGTGAGAGCCGGAATTCTTTCTGGTTGGTAGGTGATCAAATACTTATGTCATGCAATAAATTGCAAAATTGGCAGTGTATCAAATACTTGTTCTCCCCACTGTATATTAATATGGGCTATTTTCAGCCCTTTCCTGGGTAGCTTATCAGAGATCGACATAATATTGAAAAGAGCAGACAAAGCAAGAGAAAAATATATACATTCAGCAGTCCATTAACCTGTTGCGACGAGCAATCCCGTATCCGGGATCTTAAGTATAGCCTCAAGCTCATTAGCATAACGCAACGTTAACTATTCATGAAAATCGCAAATGAAATGAAATAAATATATTGGCTCTCAAGCTTAGCCTTTTGTTAACAACACTGTCATCTCAGATTTTCAAAATATGCTTTTCAACCATAGCAAAACAAGCATTTGTGTAAGAGTATTGATAGCTAGCATAGCATTAAGCCTAGCATTCAGCAGGCAACATTTTCACAAAAACAAGAAAAGCATTCAAATAAAATCATTTACCTTTGAAGAACTTCAGATGTTTTCAATGAGGAGACTCTCAGTTAAATAGCAAATGTTCAGTTTTTCCAAAAATATTATTTGTGTAGGAGAAATCGCTCCGTTTTGTTCATCACGTTTGGCTGAGAAAAAAAAAACGAAAATTCAGTCATCAAAACGCTGAACCTTTTTCCAAATTAACTCCATAATATCGACAGAAACATAGCAAACGTTGTTTAGAATCAATCTTCAAGGTGTTTTTCACATATCTATTCGATGATAAGTCATTCCTGGCAGTTTGGTTTCTCCTCTGAATCACCATGGGAAAATACATGCAGCTGGAGATTACGCACCAATTTCGACGGAGGACACCAGGCGGACACCTGGTAAATGTAGTCTCTTATGGTCAATCTTCCAATGATATGCCTACAAATACGTCACAATGCTGCAGACACCTTGGGGAAACGACAGAAAGTGTAGGCTCGTTCCTGGCGCATTCACAGCCATATAAGGAGACATTGGAACACAGCGCCTCAAAAATCTGGCTCACTTCCTGTTTGAAGTTTCATCTGGGTTTCGCCTGTAGCATTAGTTCTGTGGCACTCACAGACAATATCTTTGCAGTTTTGGAAACGTCAGGTGTTTTCTTTCCAAAGCTGTCAATTATATGCATAGTCGAGCATCTTTTCGTGACAAAATATCTTGTTTAAAATGGGAACGTTTTTTTATCCATAAATTAAAAGAGCGCCCCCTATATCCAATAAGTTAATCAATTGGTGTGTGTGCTGCGGGGTTGAGGCTACGAACCCATAGGCTTGGCTCTCTCATCCCTTCCAGGCTTCTGGCAGGGAGGGTGAACAATGAGTCTGTCATAGCAGATGTACACAATGTCCCCACGCGATCTGTCAGTTTTCATGGCTTGGATAAGTTATTTCCTCTTCTGGCGCACAGCTTCAGGATAGTCCTCTTTGAGGAAGATATATGTTCTTCTCAAGTTCTTGGCTCTTTCCAGAACAGCTACCTTGTCTTTGAACCTCAGGAACTTGACCACTATCGGCCTGGGCATATCACCTGGGCCGGTGGTGGGTTTTTCAGTCCTGTGGGCGCGCTCCACCTCAATCTTCCTGTGGTCCATCTTCAATTTCTGAGATCATTTCCCTCACTTTGTCCTCAGACTCCACCAGATCTCTTGTGGAGATTCTGCAATTACGTCCACAACCATGTTGTTTCGCCTTGATTGTCCCTCGAGAGAGTCTATTTGATCTTTTATTGTTATCATGGATTCACACACAAAACTGATGTCCTCTCTCAATGACTTACAGATTGTGTCATCTTGCCGTTCTCTTGTTTCAACTTGTCGAGCTGACCCTGGGAGATCTGCAAACTGTTCTTCAGGTCCTGGACCTCTCTGGTCAGGTCGTCCATTCTTTTATTAGTAGAATCCACAAGTATTTGGACAATCTGCCACAAACCCAGGACAATCTGTGGTCCCAGCCACAATGGCTAACTGCATCGCTAGCTTGATGTTCAGCTAGCTAGCAGCTAGGTTAGCTGCGATGCCAAATAGCTCCTCAGACCCGTCCTTGGTCGGCAGGATCACTGGAAAGATACAAGAAGTCCCAGCAACTGATACCAACTGTGCCACGGGATCCAACATAAGAAGCTAGGTAGCTACCAAGAACTTTCCAATATACTTTTAAACAACAAACTTTCCAACCAAACATAACCGAGCTCTTCCTCGTTCCGCGTACAACAAGAAGTGACGATAATCTGACAACGTAGGCTGTGTAGCGGTTAGCGGTTATGGTATGAGGGTTTGGCTTGGAGAGGTTTTTGCACCTTGTCACAGATAGCTGTTGTGCACTGAAGTCCACAAATGAGGGGGGAAAGGTGAGAGGAGGAGAGCACGCGCAGATGCAAGAAGGAATTGTAAAATGAGCGTAGTGATGATGCAGTATGTGACTGCTCTGAAAGTGAACTGTGTGTGCTGGTGATCAGGGGTGTATTCATTCCGCTGGTTCTGTTGCAAAACATTTCTTAAACAGAAGTAAACAGGACCTACCTGGAGGGAGGGACCTTTCTGAATTTGTCCGTTAGTACTACTGTATGGTCACTGTTTTGCGAGCTCCAACCCAACTTTGCTATTTTGTGATTCTTTTGGCGTTTATATTTACTTTATTTTCACGAAATGTATCCGTTATCGTTTCTTATAAAGACAATAACTTTTTAACATCAGATTACTTATCTTATTTCGGCTTCGACTTCGACTCATCTGCCCTTGGCTCTTTCTGTAATTCTGACACAATTTTCAGGGTATCCAAGAGGAAACGGCTGTGTTACAGAGGCAAGGGAGGAGAAGTCCTGGCGAGATTAAAACCTGTTGACGGGTTAGGGTTCCCATTTGGGAACGACCCCTCCCACGTTCAGCTGAAACCGTGGCGCATGGAACGCAAAAATATTCTTAGAAATATTTAACCTCCACACATTAACAAGTCCAATAGCTCAGATGAAAGATAAACACCTTGTTCATCTAGCCAGCAAGTCAGATTTCTAAAATGTTTTACGGCGAAAACATAGCACATATTTATGTCAAACCACCACCAAAGACACAGCTAATTTGAATAGCCATGTTGAACAAAATATGCAATCAACAACCGCAGGATTGAAAGAAAAATAATTCACTAACCTTTTGAAAATCTTCATCAGATGACAGTAATAGGACATGTTACACAGTACATTTATGTTTTTTTCAATAATATGCCATTTATATCCATAAATCTCTTGTTTACAATGACGCCATGTTCAAAAAATGCTACTCAAATGTCCGGAGAAATGATGATAGCCCCGCCAGATAACAAGCAATACACATCATAAACTTTGACTAAATATACATGTTCTACATATAGTTAGAAAGATACACTTCTTCTTAATGCAACCGCTGTGTTACATTTATTTTTAACGTTACAGAGTTCGTTCACTAGGCTATAATATGAGACGGCGCTCAGAAATTAGCAGTATGTCTCCTCTATGTTTGAGTCCACAGAAACACAAAATTACCACATAAATATTCCCTTACCTTTGATGTTCTTCGATCAGAAGCCGTGGAAGGAGTCATAGTTACCAAAAACTGTGTTTGGTTTTCAAGTCTGTGTCTGTGGGTTATCAAACGTGACAAATTCGGCCGAAATGCAGCCAAAATTCTAGTGGATGCGCATCAAAACTTCAAAATTACATATTATATGTCGACTAAACTGGTCAAACTAAGTGCAGGATCAAGCTTTAGGATATTCTAAACGTGCAAAACAATTCTCAGCTCGAACAGACAAACCGACATCGTTTGGTGAAACCTGGAACAAAGAGAGGTCCAGACGCGACGCGTGCATGAGAGTACCTGTATTTTCGCGCGACCCGAAGATTTTAGCCCGCCAAAGGGCGAGGGAGCGCGCGATTCTCACAATGAAACGCCCCATTGAAAGGAGACATCGCGCTGAAGAGATAGAAACTGTTCCCAGATCCGTAGCTGGTTGGGAAGAGTCGGGGCGATGACGTCAAAGTTGGCCCAACTTTTCTGATGACAAGAGAGAGTTTGGGAGAATGGCTGCCCTGAGAGTTCTGCTTTACATACAGACATAATTTGAACGGTTTTAGAAGCTTTAGAGTGTTTTCTATTCAATAATAATTATTATATGCATATATTAGCAATTTTTGACAGATTTTTTTTCTGTTTACTATGGGCACGCAATTCCTCCAAAGGGGGCGAGGGGGAAACTGGCCACCTTTCCCTCCATTCTATTGGCCATTTGATGATAAAATGGATGATCGCGGATTTGCTACCAACGGGACTGTCGTAACTGCAATATTCTCAGCTTTTTTGAAACATGGCTTTCGGACAAGATAACTCCATGGCTATCCAACTCGATGGATTCTCCATTCACCAAGCTGACAGGACAGTGGAGCCAGGGAAATAGATCAGGGGAGGAGTTTGCCTCTTCATCAACAACAAATGGTGTGTTGACGCGAGCACAGTGGAAGTCTCGACCCATTGTTCACCCGTCTTGGAATACCTGATGGTCAAATGCTGAACTTTCTATCTCCTGAGGGTGTTTTCAGTTGTTACTGTGACCGCTGTATACATTCCACCTCAGGAAAAGAAAAATAACAAGCTGGCATTTAACAAACTGTATGAGGATATAAACAACCAGGAAAACTTGCACCCAGAGGCTGCTTTTCTTTATTGTCCTTTTTAGTTTCACCGTCATCAAGACACGTGATTCCCAACTTCCATCAATACGTCTCCTTCGCCACTAATGGCGATAAAGTCCTAGAACACTGTTACTCTACCCACAGGCAAGCATACAAGGACCTCCCCCGTTCAGCAAATCAGATCATGACTCTTTACTCCTGCTTCCTGTTTGCAGAAGCTCAAACAACAAGCACACGTGACTCGGTCCGTTGAGGAATGGTAATCAGAATCAGAGATTATGCTACAGGACTGCTTTGTTAGTGCTGATTAGAATATGTTCCGAAGCCCTGCCGATAACATCGACGAGCTAATCACCTCCTTCACTTCATTAGGAAATGCATCAGCGATGTTGTCCCCACAGTGTTCGCTGCTTCCCCAATCAAAAACCATAGATGCAGTAGAGCGGGTCAAGAGCTTTAAGTTCCTCAATTGAAAACGTTTGGCATGGGCCCTCAAATTCTCAAAAAGTTATACGGCTGCACCATTGAGAGCATCTTGACTGGCTGCATCACTGCTTGGTATGGCAACAGCGCCACCCTCAATCGCATCGTGCTACAGAGGGTGGTGGGGACAGCCCAGTGCATCACAGGGGTTGAGCTCCATGCCATCTAGGACCTCTATATCAGGCGGTGTGAAAGGAAGGCCCGGAAAATTATTAAAGACTCCATAGTGTTCTCTGCTTCCGCGATACCAGTGCATCAAGTCTGACTCCAACAGGCTCCTGAACAGCTTCTATCCCCAAGCCATAAGACTGCTAAATAGCAACAACAAAAAATGGCTACATGGACTATCTGAGTGACTCTTGTATTTTATTTGTATTTTGGCACTTTATGAACATTCACAAGACTCTACACATTCACGTACACTGACACTGGCACTCCAACTCCAACTCAAACACACATACACACACACACACATAATCATCATATTTAGTCGTGGCCAAAAATATTTGCACCCTGGCACTTTTTTCTTGTAATTCACAATTTTCCCTAAAAATAAGTTGAAATTGAACAAAATATTTGTTCTCCACAATTCTTTATTTCACTGTTATTACAGAACATTTGTTCTTCATTCAGAATGTAATATATCCATTTAAGTCAGAAAATAAATAGAAATGGCATTGACAAAATTATTGACACCCTAGACTTAATATTTGGTTGCACAGCCTTTGATCCAAATATTTCCAATCAAGCGCTTCCTATAGCTATCGATGAGCTTCCTGCACCTCTGTACTGGCAGTTTGGCCCACTCCTCTTTTGCAAACTGCTCCAGTTCTCCCAGATTTGAAAGTTGCCTTCTCCCAACTGTTGTTTTCAATGGGACTCATTGCTGGCCACTTCAGAACAGTCCAGCGTTTTGTCTTGAACCATTCCTGGGTGCTTTTTGAAGTGTGTTTGGGGTCATTGTCCTGCTGGAAGACCCATGACCTTCGACGGAGATCCAGCTTTGTGACACTCGGTCTGACATTGCACTACAAAATGCCTTGGTATTCTCCTGACTGCATGATGCCATGCACACGTTCAAGGCACCCAGTATCAGAGTCAGCAAAGCAACCCGAAAACATCACTGAACCTCCTCTATGTTTAATGTAGGGAAGGTTTTATCTTCTTTGAAGGCTTCATTTTGTTTTCTGTTAACATAGAGATGGTGTGCTTTACCAAAAAGCTCTAATTGGTCTCGTCTGTCCACAGGACATTCTCACAGAAGGATTTTGGCATGTTCAGGTGTGTTTTGGCAAATTGTAGTCAGGCTTTCTTATGTCTTTCTCTCAGCAGGGGGGTCCTCCTGGGTCTCCTTCCATATTACCCGCTTTCATTGAGTTGGCGACGCATGGTGCGAATGGAACATGTTCTACCTTGTGTCTGAAGGTCAGCTTGAATCTGTTTATTTCTAACTACTTCTAGATTGTGCCAATAATATTGTTTGGGCCATTTTAGGATTTCTTTGTGGAATAAGCTAAGATTTAGTAAATTATTCCGATTTTTTTTTGTTTCGTTCAACTACACACCGAAGACATACATATGTCGATACCAAAATATTTTTGAATTTCAACAGTTTTCTGGAAGAAATGGTGTATTATTTGAAAAGAGTGTGCTGCTACTCTGTTGATCATATATCCTGATGCCTAGTCACCACACACCTATACATATCTACCTGCACATTGTAAATGGGTGATTCTGCAACTTCGGGCACTTTGGCCCTGTAAGATTTCAGAAAATAAAACTTATTAAAACACCATTTTACCAGCATTATAATTGTCTTGATAATGGCTGCGATCGTACTGTACCGGAATGTATATATTTTTGCCATTTTTCTCAGACAGCCATAGACAAATGCTGTTTCCATCACGCCATTTCACATTTTAGTTGAAAATGAAATATCATACAATTAATTTACAACACATTTCTTATACATTGTATAGAATATTATTTTTAAGTGATTTTCAAGATTTTCCTAATATTAATAATTCAGCATGATGCCTGACTGCTTAAACCTGCCTTTGTCACAGTTGAAAACATGTATTTATCATGAAAAATAAGATATTTCCACCCAACCTTTTTGTGAGATTATAACAACCATATGATTTCTCTATCTAAAACAAATCAATCAATGTAAATTATACATAATATACTAATTTACCTCAAAAATATTGGTGTGGTGGAAATGACAAGGTGTGGTGGAAATGGCTTTGTAAAAATATATATTACATCCATTGTTAAACATTTAATTAATATAAGACAAAGTAAGATTCCAAAAGTAGCCGGTGGGCAGAGCTCAAGGAAGTATGCCAGTGTTTTTGAGAGATAGCAGGTCGGTCACCTGCATAGAAGAGCTGAGTTAGCAAAGTGAAACTGTATAATTTGTGGTATATCCAACACAGGTGTGGAGGGTCACTTGCTTGTGAGAATCACCAAAGTGAACTGCCTGGATTTCACAGGTGTATTTATACAGGTAGTTCTCTGCAAAGTCAATATGCACAGTGATTTCCTCTTTCCACAGATTCTCTTTTAATTCTCTCAGTTTGGCGTGTTGATGTCAAATGTTGTACACTTTTTTTCCCACCTTATCTTTCAAACCTTTGGAGAAGTCCTCCAGTAGAATATGCAGTGTGCCACACACTTTTAATTTTACTGTGAACTTCTCCATGTTTCCCTCTTTGTTTTTCTTCTCTCTCTCTTCAGCTTTGTTTTCCCACTCAAACCACCATGTCTGCTCACCAGCATCAAAGTCAGATGTTTAAGCTCTTTTGCTTGGCAAAGGGAGCACTCTGTACATGCACTCTTTCTTCATGTTCTCACCGCAAAAAGACTCAATAAGGTTCTCAATGTTGCTGCAGCTGATTGCTTTGTGGTACTGTAGTTTGTCCGCCATGAACTGGAGGTTGGCGTGGATTTTTCAGAAGCATTTGTCCCTATCCTGGACTACTGGCTTGACAACTCAAAAAGGACGTCTTTTGCAGAATTCATAGTAAGACGTTTTAATCTCTGAATATTCCCTCTTAAACTTCTGATAAAGGTTCTGAATTGTGCCATTCAAGAAGCACTTCTGCTTTTTTTTCTTGTTCCTCGTTATTGTGTCCTTTTTACCATGATGTCATCACGTTCATAGAATCTAGCTATTTTCTCTTCTGTGACTGTGCTAATTCTGTTACACTGCTTTTTCCTGGAGTTTTGAAGACTTGTTGTCCTGTTTTCATTTGCCCTCGTTGCTTTTGCTGAAAATCCAAATTCTCTGTTTCGGCTTTCACCAGGCCATACTTTCTCAGTCTATATACATTGTGTGCAAAAGGCATGAGGAGGTAGGCGAATAATTACAATTTAGCAGATTTAGCCTCTGAGCGTTTTTTAACCACTTGTTTGTCCTTGGCACTACACATTTTTGATAAGTTTGCTTTAACTCTGCAATGATGGCATTTTCAAACAATAAAATCCTTCTCAAGTTCTTTGAAGTTCCCTTCATTTGCTGCTTTGTCTATGGGGAATGTTGTTTCTCCATTTTCTTCATCAGTTGATCACACTTTCTTTGTATTTCTCAGCTTTCCATAAAGCTTTATCAAGTTTGACATTTGTCATGCATAGATCTCTGTATGTTTTTGAGCAACCTCTTCCAACCTTTTTCCTTCCAGCAAGTATTCAACTTCTCATTCCTGTGGCAGACAATGAGGAAGGGATAACAGGGAGTGCATCAGGGGCAGGTAAGTTAGGGGCAGGTATTTTGGCCTCATGTTCTGGCAGCAAGTCATCTGGAGACTGAGGTGGTGTGTTGCCTGATAGGTGGGTCTCCATTTCAACTGTTCTCTTTAAAAAGTCTGTTTTCTATTCTGTCA
Organism: Oncorhynchus tshawytscha; assembly: GCF_018296145.1. NCBI lineage: Eukaryota > Metazoa > Chordata > Actinopteri > Salmoniformes > Salmonidae > Oncorhynchus > Oncorhynchus tshawytscha. The sequence continues at coordinate 42,062,745 of NC_056431.1, forward strand.
GTTGCATTTCCATTGCCTTCTCTTGCTTCTTTGTTCTCACTTTGTATGCTCAGAGATAGATTTCACTTCTCCCTTCTCTTTTTTCTTCCAGTATCTCTCCCTGTCTTTTTGCAGAAGTTCCTGGTATCGTATAGTTTTTTTTAACATTCTGTTTCTATCACATTTCAGGTAAGACCTAGATGCAGACAGTGTCGAAGTAACAAAAGTTTATTACTAATACAGGGGCAGGCAAAACGACAGGTCAAGGGCAGGCAGAGGTCAGTAATCCAGACAGGGTTCAAAAGGTCCAAAACGGCAGGGTCAAAGCAGGCAGGGGTCAATAATCCAGTATGGTGTGGCAAGGCACAGAACGACAAGCAGGCTCAGGGCATGCAGAAAGGTCAAAACCGGGGAAAACTAGAAAACAGGAACTAGACCAGACAGGTGCAAGGGGAAAACAGCTGGTAGGTTTCACGAAACAAAACAAACTGGCAACAGACAAACAGAAAACACAGGTATAAATACACTGGGGATAATTGGGAAGATTGGCGACACCTGGAGGGGGGTGGAGACAAGCACAAAGACAGGTGAAACAGATCAGGGTGTGACAGTTTCTATATGTCTGTGACCTCTATGCTGTTTTATGTGGCATCTTCTAAAAACAAAGATAAGTACTACTTAAGTTTTCAACTTGTGCACACCTTGGAGCATTTTCTTGATTAAATTAATTTAAAACATTAAATAAGCCTAAAGTTAAAAATATTAATGTAATAATGTAAAAATGACAGACTGCTTAGCATGCTTTGGCTAGTATTACAGATATCATATAGTTTACACTAAATTCATAAAATATACTCAAAAACTATTTTTTATACCACAAATCACAGAATTTATAGCCTGTTTGTAAATGACTGACAATAAAAATATTCTCTACACAAGCAATATTTACCTATATACTTCTTCAAGTTCTGGACATCACATATGAACAACTGTCTGCTGCAGCCATGTGCTTCAGTGTCACAATAAGTTTCCATGGTAACTAAATTAACATTCTCTTGAAAAAACTTTAATGATGAGGAATTTGCCCTCAGTGGTGGAAATGACACCACGGCCAAAGGACAGGTATATTTTGTGTAAAAAAAAAACATATAAAGGGCATACTCACAATAAATGTTGATATAGATTTTATTTGGGGATGCACCGATATGACATTTTTGGCCGATACCGATATCCAATATTTTCCTTGCCCCCAAAAAACTATACCAAAAAACTATACCTAAGTATTCTAGTACAGTTAAATAGTTAACTTACACACACACGGACGCAGCGGTCTAAGGCACTGCATCTCAGTGCAAGAGGCGTCACTACAGTCCCTGTTTCGAATCCAGGCTTTATCACATCCGGGCCGTGATTGGGAGTCCCATTGGGCTGTGCACATTTGGCTAAGTCTCGTCCGGGTTTGGCCGGGGAGGCTGTCATCGTAAATTAGAATTTATTCTTAACTGTCTTGCCTAGTTAAATAAAGGTTACACACACACACACACACACACACACACACACACACACACACACACACACACACACACACACACACACACACACAGATCAAAAAGTTATTTTGTTGGCATTTACATATGTCCCCATTACCAGTAAAACATCATCAAAACCTATTCCTTTCACTTACTTGCTGTGCTGTTTTGTTGTTCATTTGTTCAGTCGTTTCATTCTCAACCAGGATTTCATCATACGTGTCAAGCAGTTTCAGCTCCATGGCCTCTCTTCCTCGGTGCGCACTGTCACTGTGTCCATTTCCAACTTGTCCAGCTGTGTATAATATTTTACGTAAACCCTGTTTCTTGTCTGCATCGAAGTAGCAGTCCTTGTACCTAGCATCGAGCACGGCGGCGACACAGTAAAGAGGCTCAGAGAGAATGCCACCGAATCGCTTGTTCACAGCCTCTAGTAGAGTACTTTTGCAAGTTTTCCTCATCGACCCACTGTGCTGTCAGACTCAGCATGCTCTTGGGGCTGACATCGCTGCTCCAAATGTCAGTTGGGAAGCTAATAGCAGTGACGCCCCTAGCAAGTGCTTTTCAACAATACTGTGTTACTCCAGTAGGGCAACATCTGAAAAATAGCGCCTACTTGGTAGTGTGTACCAGTGCTCGACCAGTCGGAGAAAGGCAACATCATCCACGACAGAGAACATTGCATATGGCCTTTTTGTTATCTTCATTTGAAACTTCAAAATAGATGCACACCGCGGACATTGTGGGCTAGTTTAGGAATGCTGTGTTGCAAGTGTAGCGCTGTATTTTTCGTGGCGTCATTACTTCATCTACCTACGTTATATAGGTATGCACGTCAGCTTTGACATCGGTTTTGCACATCGGTGTTAAACTAGACATCGGGCTGATGCCTATGCTGTCATTTTTAGCGATTCCGATATTCTTACCAATATATCGTGCATCCCTAATTTTATTTAATTGACTCTTTCTCTAGTAGATAACATAATATCATGTGTAGTTATTAATGTTTTCTCATAGAAAAACATAGTAGAAGCTCAAAAGTCAGGGACAAGGGCAAAACACTGAAATTGAGGTATAAAATACATCTGAAAATTAGCTAAAATACTATCAACTGGTGTTAAAAACATCTGGGGTGATTGTAGTGTGAACTTAACATATAAAGAATAAAAACATAGATATATGTTTTTATAAAATCCCCCAAATTGATCCTGAGGACATAGAAGTGCCTGCAGTTGCAGAATCACCCAAATATGGTATTGGAACTGGTGCTGTGAGCTTTTTTTTACTGCAAAATCTAACTTCAGTTATTGTTTTTGACCAAATTCGTAGTTACAGCTTTTTGCCTTCGTAGGACAGTAATAGCCTGCTTTTATTTCTTGTGCGTTTTTGTTCTACCTTATGTTTTTGGATGTTATACTACATTGATATTGATTACTGCATTGTTGGGTTTAGAGCTTCCAAGAAAGGCATTTCACTGTACTTGACATTAAAACTGAAATTTGAGAAACTTTCGTTTCAGTTGCAAAACAGAACGTTTTGCAACTGTTGGACTAATGATTTCACGCTAGATCAGCTAGATGCAGGCAAGAGTGTACAAGGCTGTATTGATTTTGTCACTGTCTGTCACGTTGATTACTCCAATTTGTCTCTCGACCTGTACACCTACATTATAAACTTTCCTTTGTTGACTAGGATGGGTATAGGGAAAATTTGAGTATCATGTAGTAGCCTAAAACAAGCAATGTTACAGTACATTGAGCTGGGTGAATGGAATATGAATGACAGTCATCCAATATGCTGTAACAGAAATAAGGCCATTGTTGTAAAAAAAAAAAAAGAATTGTGCTCCCTAATGTTGGACGACACCAACCGCCACTGATTGGAACTGAAAGCTCCATCTGTACTCCTTTTGCTGTTGCTATGTTGTGGGGGGAAGAGGGAACATTTGGTGAAATATTAAACAGACAGGCAGGGGGAATACAGCTAAACCACCCAGAAGGCTTGTTGTTTTTTCTGGACTGTTCTCTCACCATAAGTCTGTCCTCTCTCTTTGTTTGTCAACTGCCTCAGCTTACTGGGTCAGCAGGAAGCCATTTCCACAAATCTGATTTGCTTTAATGAGGTGCCTGATGCTAATGGCATGCGTCTCAAGGCTCCTGTTTCCAGAGTGAACTGTTTGCCTGTTAGGCGCTGGTCTAGTGCTACTCCAACATCACTGTGGGAGAGCTGTTAGCCCAGAGTGTGGAAGTAGGCTAGGCTATTTGTTGAAGATGGGTGCAAATCAATGAGCTCACAGACACATAGTAGCCAAGAGGCTGTAGTAGACTAGACCCTTGACATACAAACCTGTCTGCCCCACAATTTGCCCTTTCACAACCTGTCTGGCCACTGGTGCCATTCTAAGACTTTTTTCAGGCTGGCTGGCCGTCTGTGAACAGCTGCACTGGTCATCCCAGCTCTCCTCTCGTCAGTGACCATTATCCTCCACCACAAGCAGCTCCAGGCAGGAAAACACCCTCTCAGCGTCCTTGGAAATAATGGAGGATGCGGGGGCTGTGAACAGACTCTCCCTCACTGTCCTAACTATCCCTGGGGTTAAAGAATAGCTCTTTCACCTGTGTTCTATAGGAAGCAGTGACTCAGAGGTATTGACATTTAGAGAGGAGCTCATGTCTTTTATACCAGGCCTCAAACCCTGTCTGGAGTCATTTTGCACTTCAGGAATGTTGTTAACAAGTCAGAGAGGAGGTAGGTAAACTTTCTGCTTCTATAATAACCTGAGTCATAACTCAGTCTGAGGTCTTCTTCTGGCCGAAGACAGCAACATACTCAGGCAGCCACAGCAGGAAGTCTAGACCACAGATGATACACGTGAAACAGGCTGGAGGACACACACGCACACACTTTTTTTCTTTCATAAATTGAACAATGACAATGAACATTTTCCGTCGTCACTATCAACTGGCTTTGATATTTTTAAACCATAATAGCCTAGCACTTCAACCATAGTAATAACCCCCTTTGTCATCCTCTCTTAGTTTCCCTTGTGAACAATGTGTTCCACTTTGCCTAGATGAAAAGGCATCTAGAATAAATTACCTTTTTGGTTTACCATTGTCAGTGCACAATGTATTTTATAGTGCAGTTTATCCCATTACATTGATCAACAAAGACCTCAATTCCACTCACAACTCTGAGGATGTTTGCTATTCTGTTTAGCCTACTCCTATTACTGCGGCTAATTCAAATGAATAAACGACCTACCTGACACTTGGCTAGAGTCCCGATTGACGTCTTTCTTTGTTTTTGTGTTTGTCTAAATGGTCATGCCCAGACAGTGGAGGTGAGATTTTACATGCTGGAAGGTAGGAATGTAAAAGAGTCACAAAGGCAACCATTTAAGCTAGCGCCAGACCCTATACCAGTATCAAAGCACTGTACGGCCAGTAGGCAACGATTAGCAGGGCGTAGCTCAAACCACATGACAAACACACACAGACACGCACACACACACACACCCTTAGTTTAGAAAGCCCTCAAACCAAACTTCAGGTGTGTCCACATGAGGCCCACCCTGTCTCTTCATGTCTCCTGAAAAGCGAAAAGAAATCCTTGAACTGGGTCGGCCAGTCAACTGTTTTGTGTTTGTAGAAACCTCTCAAACAACAAACATTACATTTTCCCCTCACATCATATGATTTGGAGCTCGGAGACAAGAGGCTTTGAAGCTAATATAATTTTACTAATCTCTTTCAGCACAGTTAGGCTAGATTTCCTCTCCAATATGCTCCCTTAATGTGGTCATGCAATAATAAAGGCATTAACTGCTGTATGTAACTTTTGGGTGAACTGACCAAATTCACATAGAAATTTGAGTTAGAGATTCTCATTGAAAGCAAGTCTAAGAAGTGGTAGATCTGTTCTATGTGCACTATTTCTATACTTCCCCTTAAGTTTCGTTTTAACGTCTTTTACTTTTGGTTCTGTACACCAGCTTCAAACAGCTGAAAATACAATATTTTTGGTTATGGAGAAATATATTTCACAGCGGTTTAGATAATACAATGATTCTCAACACCAAACTTGCATGTTTTTTTCACATAAACTGAAACGGATTTCTGCATAGTGAATCTTTAATGCCATGTAATGCAATAGTATTGACTGAGGAGGCAATTGGCCTTTATATTGCATCATGAGGTGCAGGAATCCAAAGTGAATGCTGCACCTCATGATGCGAAATAAAGGCCAATTGGCTTTATAGGTGCAATGTTCACTTTGGAGTCCTGCACCATTCACATTGTGTGGGACTTGAATTGTAAAGGTCATGGAATTCTATTCCCATCAGTGGTTCCAAGCTCCAGTTCTCGAATACTCCCAATAGCACACATTTTGGTTGTAGCCCTGGACAAAAAACACCTGATTCAATTCATTGAGGGCCTGATGATTAGTTGAATCAGGTGTTCATGTCCGTGGCTTCAATAAAAATGTGTACTGTTGGGGAAAATCGAGGACTGGAGTTGGGAATCACTGCTCTATAGGATGTCTCTGTCCCAATGCTGTAAAGTCACCAGGCTATATCAAGACATTGCCGATACAATATGTATTGCGATTCCCATGATTCTATATGTGTTGTGATTTGATACTGTGATTTTATTGCAATTCAATGTTGCAAATATACAGTGCATTCAGAAAGTATTCAGACCCCATAACTTTTTCCACATTTTGTTACGTTACAGTCTTATTAAAAATGTATGAAATGTTTTTGTTCCATCATCAATCTACACACATCTACACACCATAATGACAAACATTGTTAGAAATATTCAGAACCTTTGTTATGAGACTCGAAATTGAGCTCAGGTGCATCCTGTTTCCACTGATAATCCTTGATGTTTCTACAACTTGGAAACCTGGGATCCTCCCTACAGTGAAGCATGGCGGTGGCAGATGTTTTTCAGCGGCAGAGACTGGGAGATTAGTCAGGATTGAGGGTTAGATGAAGGGAGCAAAGTACAGAGAGATCCTTCATGAAACCTGCTCCAGAGCTCTCAGAACCTCAGACTGGGGATGAAGGTTCACCTTCCAATCAGACAACGACCCTAAGCACACAGCCAAGACAACACAGGATTGGTTTCTGGACAAGTCTCTGAATGTTCTTGAGTGGGCCAGCCGGAGTCCGGACTTGAACCAGATCAAATATCTCTGGAGAGACCTGAAAATAGCTGTGCAGCGATGCTCCCCATCCAACTTGACAGACCTTGAGTGGATCTGCAGAGAAGAATGGGAGAAACTTCCCAAATACATGTGTGCCAAGCTTGTAGTGTCATACCCTAGAAGACTCAAGGCTGTAATCGCTGCCAAAGGTGCTTCAACAAAGTACTAAGTAAAGGGTCTGAATACCTATGTAAATGTGATATCAGTTTTTTATTTGTAATACATTTACCAGAAATTATGGGGTATTGTGTGTAGATTGATGAGGGAAAAAAACAATTTGATCAATTTGAGAATAAGGCTGTAAAGTAACAAAATGTGGAATAAGTCAAGGGGTCTGAATACTTTCCGAATGCACTGTATTGCAGAGGGACAAGAGAGAGGCATGAGAAAACAGGTTTTGATCATTCATGGAAATAAAATAGCTGAAAACAAATTTCTCCCTATTTAAAAAGAAAATGGAGAACAAGATATGAAGGAAAGAATCCTGGAGTTTTGGTATATGTACAGCCAACTAGCAACAATAGTATTGAGATATTGTCAAAACTATACGATATACCGTCAAAAATAATATCCCAACATTTAACTATATTGTTTTTTTCTTCCCCATTACTGATATTCACACCTTGCGGGGTGATAATTGGCACAGGGTCAGATATTACACCCTGCTTCCTGAACAGTGGCTGCTGTATCGTGAGGAATCCAGAGTGGGCCCTCCAGGCTCCCAGCTGCCCTCCAGCTGCCAGAGTCACCCTGCTAGTGAAACACTCTTATTTTCCCCTCCCTGCTCCACAGAGCTTTGCACCAGTGTCCATGACCTTGGAAGGGCTGGTGTAGTGAGGGATAAAAAACAAACAAATGCGTTACAATTGGCTGGGTACAGAGAGTGATGTCATACTGAAATACAACAGCACAACACGCAGGCAGCAAAGTGTTATCTTGGTTTTTCCCTGGCTCTGATGCTGATGAATTGTCTTGGTGCTTCAAACGGGGGGAATGGACAGTCGTATCAGCTAGCAACGGCGGCTTTTTTGGAAGGCTTTTGATAGTGGCTGTTATGGCAGTTCATTGGCTGGAGAGGTCAGTGGGCCACAGGCTTTTCTCATTACACCGTGACCTGACTGGGTAGACGGACACATTCCTTTTGTCTGATTTCCTTTGGCTTTTATATCTCTGACATCCTCCACACTCCCTCATACTGTTTGTGCACCTAATTTGGGGTTTTGCTCTCATGTTTAGACTTAGCACATGAAGAATAATTTAGTGTATAGTACATGAGCCTCTCTGACTGAATGTGAGTAAATGTGTTTTACAACCCCTCCAAGTCCGTATCGGTTTATCTGAGACAGTATAGTTTGCAGTGTTTTACGACTGCATGCTACATCTGGGGTCTCTATCCTGAGAGGCCTCTGTCCCGGGCTCCTCTCTTTCTGCTCTGCACTGCTCTGTGGCAGGGCTGAATGGGACAGAGAACTGCTCTTTGTGATTGCGTCGGCAGATAAATGTGCCAGTCCGTCCCCAGCTCAGGAGCGTTTGAGACCGGCTGAACTAATGACCTCGGCCCCCATTGTGCTCGGCCTCAAAGGGAAGAGGAGGACAATCAGCTCTGATCGGCTCCCTCTTCACGTTCACCTTCCTCATCCTTAAAATGGCCTCCCCTCCCAGGCTGGTTTTCTTTAAAAGGAGACTGCAGCTACTCTGGCACATTCCAGCTCCTCCAGCTACAGTACTGAGGGTCTCCGGAGGTTGACTGGAGCAGTCAACAGTAGGAGAGCAGACAACGTCAACATTAAGGAAGGAGGAAGATCTGGTTGAAAGCAGTGGAATGCCACCGGGTGCTGTCCTGTCAGTCAGTGGTCCCTCTGTCAAAGCTCTTAAAACTTCTGGAGAAGTGATAAATCATTAATAGGTCATCGTTATCAATCAATTGATCGTTATCAATCCATTAATATATTATTTATATATAAAAAGGAAATCCCCTTTGTAAAACCAAGGCAACAAAAGTGACCATCGGAATGTGTTCTGAAGGTTCAACATCAGGACATATTTTTCGGCGTGAAATAAAGTATTATTTGCTTATGGGATTAGGCTGTGCAGAAGGGGATGGATGGACAGGCTTTGTTCGGCGGCCACATCCGTTTAACTCTATTGAAAGGGGCCTGAGATGAGACTTCCAATTGTCTAGTGGTCAGTGATATTCTCATGACCTCACCTGCCCCACAAGAAGGACCGCCTAATGACCGGTGTTAATGGCAATCACAATCTGTCATTAACCTCTGCTCTACACGGCCACACACTCACTGTGAAGCTCCCTAAATGGAAAATGCATTCATTCAAACCCCAGAGCTGGTTTGTGAATACGGTGGAAGAAACAGGAAACTGCCACTCTGAAAAATGTCAACCTTCAGAGGAGCTTTAGAAGTCCAAGGTTGATGGGGCCAACAGAACAGAGTGTAGGCTACAAGACCCCTACAGTCAGGCCCCCTTTCTCTTGTCCACTCTTCAGGGGGTTGTGTTGTATAGTGAACCTGGGTTACTCAGCTCCCTAGGCATCATAACCCTCAAAGGTCTTTTCAGAGTCACCACATGATTGACCACTGTAAGAAAAACTCTTCAGTGTCATCCGTTATCTCTCTCTCTTCTGGTGAAGTTATTGTGCCAGCCCTACAAACTGTCTCAGTACCGAGGGCTAGCCTACATACGGGGTAAGTAGAGGACAGCCATACATTATAGTTATATAAAGTAAAGGGTTGTAAAGGGTCTTCTTGGATTTTCCTCTCCACTGTGTACTAGACACTAGAGCAGTGGTCATCAACCAGTCAATCGCGATTTCTTTAAAAAAACATAAAGCCTTGCATTCCTATTTTTTTTATTTTATGTTTCTCGCGCTGTTGGCGATAGGTGCACCCCATTCAGCTGCCCTGTGTGCCGGGTAGGCGAAGTGTTCCCATTTTTAACCATTTCATATGTCTGAAGGTATAAATTCTGCCTTCCCGGCGGGCCTGGAGAGCAGATCAAGTGCGCTATAGGCCTACCATTGGTCAATTGGATGGCTTAGATTACCATGTCTGCAGTAACGTAGCAGGCGTAAGGTTTGAATACTTTTCAAACCATGACTAGAGAAAGACTGTCTGTGAATACAGAAGAGAGCTGCTGTTTTTGAGTGAGTTCATTATTATGTTTTTACTCAGGCCTGTCAACTCTTTTTATTCAACACTTTTATGAGCCATAATATTTGCGTAGTTCCTATTTCCACTCATGCTACTACGTGATGAATGAAAAATATGAAATTGTATTGATAAGTTTGCGTTGTAATTGTTTGCATCTTAGGTCTTTTTTAATATCGAGGAATATTTCACATTCTCTGTTTGTAGTAGTAACAACATGAATTTGTGCGTGTGGGAGAAATGCGACTCGAGTTTCGCCATTAGCTGGAAGACGGTGTCCCTTTTTGGTCAGTGTCAGTGGAGGAAAGGGAGAGAGGAGGGATGTTGAGAGGCTGACCTTCAGTCTCGCTGCTCTCTCCCTTCTCTGAGACTGACCATCAGATGCAGGCACCATCAGCCCACTAAAATATAAATAAAAAGCTAATTATTTAAATGTATGCTCACTCAGCTGTGCCTCACAACTAATACAACAGCTGATCTATTACCGGTGTGATCATATAGCCTACCTCAAATGTTGGTCCGAACAACAATGCATCGGCAGGGCAATTCAAGCAAAGCCAATATGCAATGATAATGTATTGGGCCTATAGCTTACTGCACAAACCTCATTGCTACAGTACTGTTCATAGGTTAATGTTGCATAGGCTTACATTTTTTAAGTCATGTCGATCTCCGCTTGCATTTTGTTTCAGAAAGTGATCTTGTCTCAGAAAAGGGTGGTAACTACTGCACTAGAGCAATTGAAGTGTGACTGATTTTTTGGTCAGGTGACTGTCTTCATGCCTCACTGAAGAGTTTTCCTGGAGACATGCAGCAGCAGGAATCAGCTGACTTTACTGTCACCAATCAATGTGGCCAAATGAGGATTTGCTGTGTATGAATGGGGAGGTGAGGGGGGTTTTTCCCCAAAGCGTGGGAGCGTAGCTGGGTGTCCCACTTCTCTAGACCATGGGGCTCAAGAGGCCTGTAGAGAGCCATTCAGACTGGTAATCACACTCACAATGCTGCCAGTATGAATATCAATAACCCCCTTTTCTCTCAACTCCAACTGGGCCTGTCATCAGTAAATCTGTGAAAATGCATTCCAATAACTTGGATCAGACAAGACCACTTGGCTTTTTTGTGGATCAATGAAAGTAGTTTTTAATACCAATGCTTTTATTGTGAAGGCTGTGCCCTCTTGATTGCACTTCATAAAGCTCACCACCCACCAGCTGAATGCAGAAGGTGTTTGTAGGCTATCTCAGTCCGTTGTTGAAAAAGAGAGGTCAGGATGTTCTTCTCTTTCTATTCCTCTCTCTAATCGCACTGCTGTCAATGCCTTTGTGTCATGTATTTGTGACCCCACAAATTATCATTAGGCCCAAATATGCTTGTCTTTGACCCCTTTTGCACTTGGTAAGATAGATATCAAAATATATGTGATGAGATTATGTCCCCAGGTAGGACAGGGACATTCTTTGTGGAGGATCTGTTTCTTCACTTCTGAGTGATGGGAATAAGGTCATTCTCTCCCGTAGTTTCATAAAACACTGGAACGGTGTTCTGGATGGTGACCTTGAGTGCAATAAATGTAGTGAGCAACACATATCCTCACATCTCGCGACCGCCAGTTCCCCTTTCTGAGTCCTAACAGACTTGTTAAGTCCTTGTGATACATGTGCGACTGTTATGTGTGTTTTTGAGATCAACTGTTTTTTACGGCACACCTGTGCTGCTCTGTGGGAGAGCTCTCATTGTGTTGCTTGGCACCTCATTGGTATTCATATCTTCTCATACAGAGATCATGATGTTTAAATTAAAACCTTCCCTGGGCTCTGTCTGCTTTATGCAGTATCATTGTGTCTTTTCCCGTTGCTTCCAATGCCCTTTCTTGCCTCTGCTTGACACCAGCTTAAAATAAACCATGTGGTAAAGACATTGTCTGGCTCAGATATATTTCCCATATCTGCTTAAATTGACCATTTATGAAGAGGAATGAGAACTGTCATGGTTGCCGGCTGCCCACCGCCTCCTCCCTCTGTCTCTGTATCCCAGGGGAGGCTGGTGAAGACATTCCAGTGCACAGGCCACTGCAGAGCATCAGAGGTTTTACTGCGGGATGATCTGCCTGCCTATTGCCTGTGTAACAGTATAATTTTAGACCGTCCCCTCGCCCATACCCTGGCGTGAACCAGGGACCCTCTGCACACATCAACAACAGTCACCCACGAAGCATCGTTATCCATCGCTCCACAAAAGCCGCGGCCCTTGCAGAGCAAGGGTAACCACTACTTCAAGGTCTCAGAGCAAGTGAGGTCACCGATTGAAACGCGATTTAGCGCGCACCACAGCAAACTAAGCTAGCCGTTTCACATCCGTTACACTCACCCCCCTTTTGACCTCCTTTTCCGCAGCAACCAGTGATCCGGGTCAACAGCATCAATGTAATAGTATAACTTTAGACCGTCCCTCGCCCATACCCGGGTGCGAACCAGGGACCCTCTGCACACATCAACAACAGTCACCCACGAAGCATCGTTACCCATCGCTCCACAAAAGCCACGGCCCTTGCAGAGCAAGGGGAACCACTACTTCAAGGTCTCAGAGCAAGTGACGTCACCGATTGAAACGCTACTTAGCACGCACCACCGCTAACTAAGCTAGCCGTTTCACATCCGTTACACCTGCAGCACAGCTTCGACTCTGCTTTAACCAGCTCATGTGTTCACATTAGTAACTCTTTGGGGTGAGAGTGCAGGGTTTCGGTGATATGTCGCAACTAAAAGACAATCAGCATTAGTGTCTCTCTCCAGCATAGATGACTCAATGAATTAAATCCAACACATATGTTTCTGAACACTGCCAGTGGGTTTAGTCTTTGACAGACTAATGATATTCAGATAACTGAACATTGAGAAAATATTGTCAGTGGATTTTAGTCTGAAGGATGCTTTGTGTGCAAAGACAATTTTGGCATTTTTCATGAACAAGAACGTATAATGAACTAGAAAGTAGAAGCCATTTGAGACTGGAGAGAAACTGTGATTGCATATTCTCTCCATCCTCTAGTCTCACAGACAGAAATTATGCTGCTATGTGGAGATTGATTCCTCTATGTGACGTATTGATGTTATCACACAGGTGAAATTTGTTTTTGAGGAATGTGTAACCACTATCCAGGTAGCCAGCATATTCTGAAGCGTGTGTAATGTGTGGAATTGTATTGTTTTAATGGATACTAACATAAATCTGTCCTCTCTGAAATGGGTATTTTTCCAGTTTACTTGATATTTTGACTGTTGCCATGACTACATCTGGCTGGCCAAAGGGGTCTTATGGGGGGGGGGTGAGATTTCCCTCCAGGAATCCCAGATTGGCTGCAGGATTTCCCCTAGAGATGAGTCTAGACAGGAGAGGTTGCTGTTACTGATATATGGCAGTCACTCCAAGACAGGCAGCCATACTGGGCTTAGTTACAGATAAACAAGACTAATTTAGCCTACAGTACTTAGTTAAAACTCATTGCTTTTTTTATCATATACAAATTGATCTACACTAACTACCCCCTGTCCCCCACTTTATTTTCTCTTTCCCTCTGTCTGGCTTTATCGCCCTCTAGCTCTGTGGGCTGCTTGTGTCTTAACCTAGTCAGCTTTTGTGAGACCGTCACCCTGGTCTCGGAAGTACACAGGAAAGCCTCGTTGTTACTCATTCTAGCTGGAGAATTCCCCATTTGTGGAATGTCCTATGGAATGTCCTATGGTCATACTTAGTAAACAACAGGTGTTGTAACAGTGAAGTTCTTACTTACAGTCCCTTCCCAACAATGCAGAGATAAAAAAATAAATAATAATAACATAAGGAATAAATATACAATAAGTAATGATAACATGCCTTCGTAAAGTATTCAAACCCCTTGACTTTTTCCACATTTTGTTACGTTAAAGCCTTATTCTAAAATGAGTTAAATAAAAACAATTCCTCAGCAATCTACACATAATACCCCATAATGACAAAGCGAAAACTGTTTTTTTTAAACATTTTTATAAATATTGTAAAACAGTAATACCTTATTTACATAAGAATTCAGACCCTTTGCTATGTGACTCGAAATTGAGCTCAGGTGCATCCTGTTTCCCTTGATCATCCTTGACATGTTTCTACAACTTGATTGGAGTCCACCTGTGGTAAATTCAATTGATTGGACATGATTTGGAAAGGCACACACCTGTCTATATAAGGTCCCACAGTTGACAGTGCATGTCAGAGCAAAAATCAAGCCATGAGGTTGAAGGATTTGTCTGTAGAGCGCAGAGACAGGATTGTGTCAAGGCACAGATCTGGGGAAGGAGGCACAGACTTTCCAGAAGGACAACCATCTCTGCAGCACTCCACCAATCAGGCCTTTATGGTAGAGTGGGCAGACGGAAGCCACTCCTAAGGCACATGACAGCCTGCTTAGAGGTTGCCAAAAGGCATCTAATGGACGCTCAGACAAGTCTCTGGTCTGATGAAACCAAGATTAATCTCTTTGGCCTGAATGCCAAGCATCACGTCTGGAGGAAACCTGGGACCATTCCTACAGTGAAGCATGGTGGTGGCAGCATCATGCAGTGGGGATGTTTTTCAGCGGCAGGGACGGGGAGATTGGTCAGGATCGAGGGGAAAGATGAACGGAGCAAAGTACAGAGAAATCCTTGATGAAAACCTGCTCCAGAGCGCTCAGGACCTCAGACTGGGTTGAAGGTTCACCTTCCAACAGGACAACAACCCTAAGCACACAGCCAAGACAATGCATGAGTTGTTTCGGGACAAATCTCTGAATCTCTGAATATGAATATAGACTAGTCTACGCTGTACGAAACAACCGTTTGCTTGCACTATCAAAATGAAATCTATCACGCAGACTATGAAGTTAACTTGATCATATTTGAGGAAGTTCAGATGCGATAAAATGCCCTTATAGCCCTTATAGTCACTTGACAGTTAAGTAATATATTTTAATATCCCTTTCAAATGCATTAGGCTAAGTGTCCCTATTAAGCCCACATACCCATGGATTCAAATAAAAATAAATTCAACTAATTCATCTGATTGTAATATCCATAATTTTCTGTTATTGTTATTGACAATTATGTGTAAGTTCCTACTATTGGCCAATTTCAAAGCTGCAAAAAAACATTTGTGTTGAGACTACCAGATATTTTTTGTACCTTCTCAGATAAGTGATCATACTTTATCTAAAATTAAGATATTAATGTGCTGATATACATAAAGGATAGCATATTTCATGAGCATTTGTTACTATTGAAATTATGGGTTTTTCCTACTAGCAGTCATGCCTGAATGTCAGTCTCACAGTAGCAACATCATTTGGTAAACTACAAATATTTCATGCATTCACAGCTTACATTTTTAAATGCAGTTTGTCTTATTTTACTGTTAAATGAACCTTGCATTGTTATACACACAGTGCATTCGGAAAGTTTTCAGACCCCTTTACTTTCTCTAATTTTTGTTACGTTACAGCCTTATTCTAAAATTGATTAAATAGTCCCCCCCATCAATCTACACACGATACCTCAAAACGACAAAGCAAAAACAGGTTTTTAGAAATGTTTGCAAATTTATATTTATAAGAAAACTATGAAATATTGCATATACATAAGTATACAGACCCTTTACTCAGTACTTTGTTAAAGCACCTTTGACAGCAATTACAGCCTCAAGTCTTCTTGGGTATGACGCTACAAGCTTGGCATGCCTCCAGCGTCATTTTAGAGAATTTGGCAGTATGTCCAACCGGCCTCACAACTGCAGGCCACGTGTAACCACGCCAGCCCAGGACCTCCACCTCCGACTTCTTCACGTTTGGGATCGTCTGAGACCAGCCACCCGGACAGCTGATGAAACTGTGGGTTTGCACAACCAAAAACCGTCTCAGGGAAGCTCATCTGCGTGCTTGTTGTCCTCACCAGGGTCGTGACCTGACTGCAGTTCGGTGTCATCAAATCCTCACCTTCAATGGCCACTGGCATGCTGGAGAATTGTGCTCTTCACGGATTAATCCCAGTTTCAACTGTACCGGGCAGACGGCATGTATGGCATTGTGTGGGTGAAAGTATTGCTGATGTCAACGTTGTGAACAGCTTGCCCCGTGGTGACGATGGGGTTATGGTATGGGCAGGCGTAAGCTACAGACAACAAACACGGTTGTATTTTATCGATGGCAATTTTAATGCACAGAGATACCGTGACAAGATCCTGAGGCCCATTGTCATGCCATTCTTCCTCTGCCATCACCTCATGTTTCAGCATGATAATGCACGGCCCAATGTCGCAAGGATCTGTACACAATTCCTGGAAGCTGAAAATGTCCCAGTTCTTCCATGGCCTGCATACTCACCCATTGAGCATGTTTGGGATACTCTGGATTGACGTGTACAACAGCATGTTCCAGCTCCCGCCAATATCCAGCAACTTCGCACAGCCATTGAAGAGGAGTGGGACAACATCCCACATCAACTCTGTGTGTGTCGATCTGCACGAGGCAAATGGTGGTCACACCAGATACTGACTGGTTTTCTGATCCACGCTCCTACCTTTGTTTTAAGATATCTGTGACTAACAGATGCATATCTGTGTTCCCAGTCTTGTGAAATCCATAGATTAGGGCTTATTGGGCTCCTGAGTAGCGCTGTGGTCTAAGGCACTGCATCTCAATGCTTGAGGTGTCACTAAAGACAAGCTGGTTTGAATCCAGGCTGTGTTACAGCCGGCCGTGATTGGGAA
The DNA here is from genome assembly GCF_018296145.1 of Oncorhynchus tshawytscha. Classification (NCBI taxonomy): domain Eukaryota; kingdom Metazoa; phylum Chordata; class Actinopteri; order Salmoniformes; family Salmonidae; genus Oncorhynchus; species Oncorhynchus tshawytscha. The sequence goes on from NC_056431.1 coordinate 42,079,405, forward strand.
TCCCAAACGGCGATGCACAATTGGCCCAGCATCGTCTGGGTTTGGCCGGCGTAGACCATCATTGTAAATAAGAATTTCTTCACTGACTTGCCTATTTAAATAAAAATAAAAAAATATTATTTGATTTAAATTGACTGATTTCCATGAATGATCTATAACTCAGTAAAATCTTTGAAATTGTTGCATGTTGCTTTAAAGTTTTTGTTTGGTGTAATTTTACATAAATGTCAGTTTGTACATTTTGAACATTTGGAAATTAATAAAAATGTATTATTTAAGAGGTTGGCTTGTTACAAAAACCCATTGGCTTAAACGCTACACTCGGTACCCATTAAGCTCAGTCTGGACCTTTCACATATTTGATCAAATATTTGTTCTAGTCTTATTAAAACATGTGGTAAGTAAAGTCATAAAACTTTTATATCCAATTTTCTTACAAAAATTAGGGCAGTATATATTGGAAATGTTTAAACTTAGATTTTGTTGGCTTATTAGCATCTTTTACTTCTAGTCTATTTCTACAGGCGGTTCTGAATTGCCTTCCCGGTCAAGTAATTGATTTCCACTTCCATTTTTAAATCAATTATTTAAATTATTATCAGGCTTTTTATGGGGAGGGCATGTCCTCATTGGCCTTGGTCCTCCTCTTTGATGAGGGAGAAATGGACATGAAAGGGACTGTAATCATTTTTACATCATCTTGGTGCAGTGCTTTATAATTAAAAAGGGTTGATTTCCTTGAACCACAGCAGGGACTGAAATTGCAGGCATCGTCTGGGCCAGAACTTGAGGAAAAGGAACTGAAATAGCCCATGGTGAGTTTACATTACTGTTTCCCTCTGAGTTTTAGCTCTGGGTCAGATGGCAGTGCAGCCACCATGACACAAAGCCAATAGGCCGTCCGGCCAGCAACTTATTCAAGGCCAGCTTTTATGTGGCGCCTCTTGTTTTCAAAACTATCAGTCCTAATTACAGCTTTGTCATAATGTCTTTAGCATACAATATGCCTGAGATGTAATGCCCACTGTCTAGTATCGCTGCACAAATGAGCACTACAAAGGAGGTTTTATGATCTGCCATTCAGTCAAGGATTGGTATTTAGTTTTACTAGCGGAAAAGATGCAAGTGACTGTTAGGATTGTAAACAGGTCCAGCTCTTGAAATGTGCGAATAGACTCTCGTACTGAGAGTTTTAGGAATTTGGGCTTACATCATTTACTGGCACGCAGGGCAAACTGAAGTCACTATTGGCACCCCTGCATAACTGGAGCACAGTGAAAGAAGGGGTCTCCCTCCCTCCCAGAGCCCCCTAGTGAAATACATCCCTCCTCTTTGATGTCTACTTCTCAAAAGTGCTATTGTAATACGGTAGCAGTGTTTGTATTAATTGCCCTAGTAACTCTTAGCAGTTCTGGGTTCTTCATGAATGGAGGGGTTCTCCGTCTCTCTCTATCTGCCCTTCTCCCTGTCGTATAACACCCTGACACGGTGGTGAAACTGTGTGTTCATTAGTTACTGCACACATTTAGCATAGCAACGGATGAGGTCCTGCTTCAACTGCTTGACCTCTGATTGCTTGGCCTGTGGTTGTGCCTATCTCAATGATTCAATGGTCTTAACAAAATCCTTTCCTGTCTATTCACAACTCACATTGTCTTCATAGTAGCAGTTTAGGCATTTTGCCTAATTAAAGTAACAGATATTGTTTCATTAATAGTCTAGTCTAGTCTAGTGGTAGTGAAGATATAGACTGAGATCAGCTGGTAAATCCTGGAATTGGACACAGAAAGAATCAGTATCTACTGTACCATAGAATACTGTGGAATTCTCTGTCTTGGAGTACTGTTTCCCCTGTCTCTGGGTGGCGTAATGGGTCGAGATAAGTCCCTGAGTGTCTTTAAGGTGTCTTTAGTCTAGGATTGGGCCCCCTTTCATGTGTGCTTGGAGCAACCTGTTCTATTCATGTCAGTGTTCCGTTGGGGCTGTTTAAACAAGCTCAATAGCTACTGACAGTGGCTCTGTGTTTTTGGCTCTTCTGCATTGACATGTTGTCAGGTTCAGTACCTAATGAAATACAAATCTGAAAATTAGCCTAGCAGATCATTGATTCTGTACAAATGCGTCATGTTTGTTAGCCGTTCAGTAATAACCCATTCACAGATCTGTGTGTTGTATCTGTTGAATATGGATGATCATCTCTGGTCAGTAGGCCTTTGACCAGGTCATGGGGACAGCAGGGCTCAGCTGCATGGTCGAACACTTCACAAGCGACTGGAAACATACGGAGGTGTCATTGCACTGGGGCCAGATTCTGTTTCTGGCATTCTTCTTTATTTAATAGCCCTTTAAGCAAGACAGCTTTGTGTCTCCCGTTGCGAGGCTCCAGGGAGAACACAGCGCTATGTTGCTGATTATTCCCAGCAGCCAACATTAATTTCCCCTAGGAACTGAGCAAAGTCCTGGCTGGCCTTTAGCAGCAGACCACCAGCCTCCTGATCCTCTCCCATTGATTCATCCTCATGGTCCAGACTGGCGTCATGGGCTTCGTCCCAAATGGCAGCCTATTCCCTATATAGAGCACTGCTTTTGACTAGGGACTAAAATGTTCTGATTAAAAGTAGTGTACTGTGTAGGGAATAGGGTGACATTTGTGACAAAGCCCATGGATTATCTGGGAAAAGGGACCCAAACAAGAGGCTGACATGGTCCTTAGAACATAGCCAAGCCTAACAGGCATGTGGCTCCCCACATCTATGATTATGATCCAGCCTGCTCTTTCTGTTGACGCATGAGCAACAGCACTATTGGAGGTTGATCATTCAGACATTTTAATGTGTGGTTGGTTAGATGAGAGCTTGAGAGGGCAGCATTTCTATTCAACAGAAGATATTACTTCTTGAGAATGGTCTTTCCATTCGAAGTTGACTTCGGTAAAGGCTCTACATTTTCCATTTAGAACTGGGCTAGCGGCTAGTTGGAATCATTAAGGGGTCTTGAGCAAGGTCCTCCCTAGTGGACTAAACTCCACTCCATGGTGAAGAACGTTTCTGATGAACTTCACCAACGGTGTGGAGCCGAGACCAGGCTTTGTGGAATCTAGCTCCGACTACAGTATATTGATTCGCCCAAGGTCAATACTTTAAAAAGTATAATTATGAAATGCCCACCTTGTACCCATGTTTGTTGTCGGTAGTTGCGTGCCTTTCTTTGTTTGCTGAAATCATTACTTTTTCAATAAACGTTAAACAATACCACCACCGACCGTTTCCTTGTTGAGATGAAATGGAAACGTGCTCATTTGAGCTAATTTGCCATCTTAGAGCAACGGCAATGAGCAAACAGTCAGTGTTAGTATTTCATTAATGTTTACTGAGAAAGTATGGTTTCAGCAAACAAAGAAAGGCACATATTGGGGGGGCATTTTATAATTTACATTCTTTATTTTACCTTCAAGTCTTGTAGTCGGAGCTCGATTCCACAAAGCCTGGTCTCGGCTCCACGCCGTTGGTGAAGTTCATCATAAACTTCCTTCACCATGGAGTGGAGTTTAGTCCGCTAGGTTGTCCCTAGCCAGAACTCCAAGGAACTGTTTGGGAGAAACAGTCTTGACTTAGTGCTCACTGGATCTAACACAGTGTCACGTTCTGACCTTAGTTCCTTTGTTTTGTCTTTTGTTTTAGTATGGTCAGGGCGTGAGTTGGGTGGGTTGTCTATGTTAGTTTTTCTATGATTTTCTATTTCTGTGTTTGGCCTGGTATGGTTCTCAATCAGAGGCAGCTGTCAATCATTAGTCCCTGATTGAGAACCATATTTAGGTAGCCTGTTTTCGAGTGTGTTTTGTAGGTGGTTGTTTTCAGTTTTTGTGTGTCTACACTAGACAGAACTGTTCCGGTTGTTTCTTTGTTATTCAGTGTTCAGTTTACTTTATTAAAAAGATGAACACGTACCACGCTGCGCATTGGTCCTCACCTTATTCCACCGGCGACGGCCGTTACACACAGGAATGAGTGTGTAGCCTGCATGATGGGGAAAACTCCAAGCTATAGCTGAGGCCATTCAGGAAGTATTCGGAAAGCATTCAGACCCCTTGACTTTTCCCACATTTTCTTACGTTACAGCCTTATACTAAAATGGATTTGAAAAAATCCCCTTATCAATCGACAAACAATACCCCATAATGACGAAGCAAAACAGGCGTGACGCTTGACATTCAGGCAAAAGAGTTCAATCTTGGTTTGATCAGACGAGAGAATTTTGTTTCTCATGGTCTGAGAGTCGTTTAGGTGCCTTTTGGCAAACTCCAAGCATGCCGTCATGTGCCTTTTACTGAGGAGTGGCTTTCATTTGGCCACTCTACCATAAAGACCTGATTTAATGCAGTGCTGCAGAGATGGTTGTCCTTCTGGAAGGTTCTCCCTTCTCCACAGAGGAACTCTGGAGCTCTGTCAGAGTGACCATAGGGTTCTTACTCACCTCCCTGATCAAGGCCCTTCTTTCCCGATTACTCAGTTTGGCCAGGCGGTCAGTTCTAGGAAGAGTCTTCTTCCATTCAAGAATGAAGGAGGCCTCTGTGTTCTTGGGGACCTTCAATGCTGCAGAATGTTTTGGTAGCCTTCCCCAGATCCTGTCTCAGAGCTCTACGGAGAATTCCTTCGACCTCATGGCTTGGTTTTTGCTCTGACATGCACTGTCAACCTTATATAAACAGGTGTGTGCCTTTCCAAATCATGTCCAGTCAATTGAATTGACCACAGGTGGACTCCAATGAAGTTGTAGAAGCATGTCAAGGATGATCAATGGAAACAGGATGCACCTGAGCTCAATTTCGAGTCACATAGCAAAGGGTCTGAATTCTTATGTAAATAAGGTATTTCTGTTTTACATATTTATACATTTGCAAACATTTCGAACAACCTGATTCCCTTTGTCATTATGGGGTATTGTGTGTAGATCGCTGAGGAATTGTTTTTATTTAACCCATTTTAGAATAAGGCTGTAATGTAACAAAATGTGGAAAAAGTCAAGGGGTCTGAATATTTTCTGAATGCACTGTACTTGCAGAACAGGTTATCATGTTTTCTTTTTCATGAAGGAATGCTTGATTGAGCTAAGCATTCCGTGATAAATAGGAAGTTACCCTTATTTTCTCCCACAGATTGGGGGTACATGGGAACATGAGGGCTCCATACTGTACTCCAAACCTATCATTGCCTCCCATGTTTTGGGAGATTAGCCTACAGGGTACTGAGTTCTTGTTAAGGCTTATCAGTCCAATGGACTCAGAGGAGACCTGAAAGGGCACTTTCCCACAGGTTAGGTTATCTGGTGTTAGCTGGAGTCTGTAGAGCAGGGTTACCCGTAGGTGGTTTTATGTGGCCCCCCCAAGTTTAAAAAAAGACTGTAACAGACTAAAAAAGACAGTAAAAACACCAGGAAATCAGCTCCAAGTGATTTTAATTTAAGAAATCTGTTTCCAAGTATTCCCATACATAATAGAGACACGTTATTGTATACAACTTAGCAAGGTTTGAAATGATTACATTTTAGCCAACATCCTATATTTTTGGGCATCTTGCTGTCAATTTGCAGTCTACAAATTATTTGTAATTTTGTTACGGACCCCTGACCATCCGCTCAAGAATAAAATCAGACCGTGGCTGAATCTAGTTGATGATCCCTTCTGTAGAGTTCTGTACAGTGTAGATATAGTACTCTGTTTTGGAGTAGCCTATTGCATCAATACCTGCAGCTTTCTTGCCTTTAGCATCTCAAGTTCAAGCTGCTCCAACCCTGAATTAATTATATTACTTCTGGATCATTATTCATTCCTCACACATTAGCTGTACAATGAATTTACTAGAATGCTCTCAGTATTGTACTGAGCCAAAACAGCATTTTGCTAATATTTGTTCAGTTAGTTTAACCAAAGGTTTTTGGATCAATGAGTCACACATGTTATCTCAGCTCCATGGTCAATGACACCACTCTTATTTATGCTGCAAACTGGGTGTCTTGCCACATCATGAGCCCCATGGCGTATCATTGTGGGCCCATGACCTCTGGTTAAACCACACAGCATGTGGCTCCATTCACTCTTAATGTGTGTGTCTGACTCAGTCCTGGTCTATCACTGATCATGATCACTCCCTGGACCTTGATTTGAGAATGCTTATCTTGGTTTCTGAAAGACATCTGAAATTGTCAGTTTGATTTCATAGTGTGGCTAGGCACAATCTCTCCATTAGCAGAAAGCCTCCCTAAGAGGGGGATTTGTTCTGCTGTCCGAATGCCTTCAACTTCATTAGACATTCAGGAGTCCACATGTCTGGTAATATCTGATCTCAAATCAGTTTTTTCCTCATGGAGATTTTGAATGGTCTGATGCATTTCATTTGTAATTTTCTCTTTGAAAATGTATGCTTAGCTTATATTGATATAATATAATATTGATGAGGCAAAAAATCAATACAGTTACATATTGCAATATTTCTTTGACTCCAAATATTGATTTGTTAAAAATAAAATAGCATTAACTAGCACTAGTCAACTCCGGTAGTTGTCACCCAATAGCTTGTTCTCCATCTTCTTTTTAAATAGTGAGCCAAGATGTTTTCTGAACTTTTATTTCCATGACTAATCCAAACTCATTTTCTCATGCTCTCTCTAGTCTCTCTGCAGCAGACATATAGTGAGCAATTTGTTTGGAACATCAAATCGCAATAAAATCGCAGTATCGAATCGCAATACATATAGAATTGTAAGAATCGCAATACATATCGTATCGGCACCTAATATCGTATCGTGAGGTCCCTGGAAATTCCCAGCCCTAGTGATAATGTCCTAAACAGTGTCCTCCATCTTCTCTTCTCAGCGGGTGAGCTCCACATTGCACAGCGAAGGTGCCTGTCTGGCGGAGGTGCCCCCCAGACACATGAGCCTGGAGGCCTCCACCGCCCCTACTCCCCAGAGGATGTGTTCAGACTGAGCCTGGCCAAGGGCGTGTCCATGTCTCTGCCCTCCTCACCCTTGCTGCCTCGCCAGTCCTACATGATGCCCTCGCGCTCTAGCAAGAGATCCCCAGGTACTGTACTGCACTACGTCCATCCAACCTCACCACACCTCACCCATCATCACTCCTCCTCATCCCACCCCTCCTCACCACACTCCTCCTCACCCCACCCCTCACTTCTAGGCTTACAGCACTATACTATTACTGCAGTAGCTACACCACTACACTTACATTTACAAGTCCAGGCGTGAAGTGCTATGAGCATTTCCTGTTTCTCTTTTTCTTGTAATCCCAGGCTGGGACTGGTTCAGTCTCAGTGGACGTCTTCTGAAAGTGACGTTTGCTGTCTTCCTTCAGGTGTTATTGTGTCAATGCTGGACATCTGACAGCGCCTGAGGATCGACAATCCTTTTAGCTTTCAACCAGAATTTCTGTAGCTTCCAGCTTGTTTTTTGTCTTGCTTTGCTGTTGTTATACTTGAAAAATACCTTCTTAGATAGACAGGGGGAAAATTATTGTCCATGCACTTGTATTCCTTTCATACTAAGACGTTCTTCCTCCAACTTTACCATACCGCCAACTTTATTCCGCCTTTTCTTTTTAAACTGAAAGGTATTGCCGGTATCAAAGCCAAAATTTGTATTTTCGCCAAACGACCTACTATTAATTTCAGTAATGTTCTTCCTATGGCTTAGTATGCAAGGTAGCCGCAATGCTGAGGCGGCATTGGCACGCACTAGGCTCTTAAACTCTTGATGGTTGCCTGGCAGCGCCCTGTTACCATCCTCCTGGCATTTCTAAACTTTGCAAGACAGGTCACTTCACCCATCTCTTCACATAGCCCATCTCAAAGCATGCACTGTTTTCTTAACCACAACTGGATGGATCCATAAATAACTACTGTTGGAATAGCCTAAATATCACTGAATGACAAAAATATTAGAATAAAGTAGTCTAATGCAATTGAAGGCATGTATCAAATTGTTGATTACTGAAAGTCATTCAATCCTTGTAATAAATATGAACCAATAGCCTACCCGTGTGTGGTCAACGAGATGATCATTTCAGCACTGTTGTCTTTGTGCTTTGAGACAAGCGTAGGAACTTGTCTTCATAAATCAATAGGCCCGATGCCAGATTTTTCTTCTTCCACTGAATCATCATTTGGATGTTGGTTAGGCTATAATTAGGCTTGGAAAATGTTAGTTAATTTGAGGTAGGTGCTGCTCATGATCATCTTATCTAGTTGGCTCATTTAGGGCTTTTAGAACATTTTGCCAGCATGTTATGTAGTTTAACAAGCGGATTATTTTGCTCTTCAGTCGCTTAGTAGCCAATAGTCCTAGCCCTAACCAAAAGCCTGTGACTTCACTGACTTGTCTGATAATCAATCAATCTTATTTTGTTTCACTGAATCTCCCTCTGTATAGGCTATTTGGTTAATTGTTTCCTGGCTGGGTAAATAAGTAGAGGTGGTAGGCCTATAGCTCATCTATTTGTTTGCTCTTTCGCTGATCAGACATACAGTGCCTTGCGAAGTATTCGGCCCCCTTGAACTTTGCGACCTTTTGCCACATTTCAGGCTTCAAACATAAAGATATAAAACTGTATTTTTTTGTGAAGAATCAACAACAAGTGGGACACAATCATGAAGTGGAACGACATTTATTGGATATTTCAAACTTTTTCAACAAATCGAAAACTGAAAAATTGGGCGTGCCAAATTATTCAGCCCCCTTAAGTTAATACTTTGTAGCGCCACCTTTTGCTGCGATTACAGCTGTAAGTCGCTTGGGGTATGTCTCTATCAGTTTTGCACATCGAGAGACTGAAATTTTTCCCATTCCTCCTTGCAAAACAGCTCGAGCTCAGTGAGGTTGGATGGAGAGCATTTGTGAACAGCAGTTTTCAGTTCTTTCCACAGATTCTCGATTGGATTCAGGTCTGGACTTTGACTTGGCCATTCTAACACCTGGATATGTTTATTTTTGAACCATTCCATTGTAGATTTTGCTTTATGTTTTGGGTCATTGTCTTGTTGGAAGACAAATCTCCGTCCCAGTCTCAGGTCTTTTGCAGACTCCATCAGGTTTTCTTCCAGAATGGTCCTGTATTTGGCTCCATCCATCTTCCCATCAATTTGAACCATCTTCCCTGTCCCTGCTGAAGAAAAGCAGGCCCAAACCATGATGCTGCCACCACCATGTTTGACAGTGGGGATAGTGTGTTCAGGGTGATGAGCTGTGTCGCTTTTACGCCAAACATAACGTTTTGCATTGTTGCCAAAAAGTTCAATTTTGGTTTCATCTGACCAGAACACCTTCTTCCACATGTTTGGTGTGTCTCCCAGGTGGCTTGTGGCAAACTTTAAACAACACTTTTTATGGATATCTTTAAGAAATGGCTTTCTTCTTGCCACTCTTCCATAAAGGCCAGATTTGTGGAATATACGACTGATTGTTGTCCTATGGACAGAGTCTCCCACCTCAGCTGTAGATCTCTGCAGTTCATCCAGAGTGATCATGGGCCTCTTGGCTGCATCTCTGATCAGTCTTCTCCTTGTATGAGCTGAAAGTTTAGAGGGACGGCCAGGTCTTGGTAGATTTGCAGTGGTCTGATACTCCTTCCATTTCAATATTATCGCTTGCACAGTGCTCCTTGGGATGTTTAAAGCTTGGGAAATCTTTTTGTATCCAAATCCGGCTTTAAACTTCTTCAAAACAGTATCTCGGACCTGCCTGGTGTGTTCCTTGTTCTTCATGATGCTCTCTGCGCTTTTAACGGACCTCTGAGACTATCACAGTGCAGGTACATGTATACGGAGACTTGATTACACACAGGTGGATTGTATTTATCATCATTAGTCATTTAGGTCAACATTGGATCATTCAGAGATCCTCACTGAACTTCTGGAGAGAGTTTGCTGCACTGAAAGTAAAGGGGCTGAATAATTTTGCACGCCCAATTTTTCAGTTTTTGATTTGTTAAAAAAGTTTGAAATATCCAATAAATGTTGTTCCACTTCATGATTGTGTCCCACTTGTTGTTGATTCTTCACAAAAAAATACAGTTTTATATCTATGTTTGAAGCCTGAAATGTGGCAAAAGGTCACAAAGTTCAAGGGGGCCGAATACTTTCGCAAGGCACTGTATTCAGTGTGCAATAATGTAGCCTAAATCAAGGGTATAGACAATTCCAAAAGCCCGCTGAGGTTGTGAAATGTTGAGCATGAGAGTCACATTCTTTTGAAAATAGTATTGCTATTATCTTCTAGTGGAGTGAGGTAGGTAAAACGTGGATAAAAAAAAGTTTGGGCAGCGGTTCCACACGTTTACACGTCGGCATGCGCATGGGAGGTATAAAAGGAGTATGCAGGCAAGAATATGGTAAAAATGGGCCTGTTTGAAAGGAGGACGTATAAACATTGCTCATTTTTGGGGGGTCAAAATACCGTAAATCCTATGTGAAAGCAGTATTGGTCAATTCATTCAGTTTTTGCACTGTATTCAATCTCCATGTGATTTCATTGTGTTTGAGTCAGGGTAGAGGAGAGTAAAGGGTTTGTTTGTTTGTTTCACTGTATCCCTCCTCTTCATCCTTCCATCCCTCCCACTTTATTTGATCAGCTTCTGTCAAGATGGTGGTCTTTACAGCGACGTAGCTTGTTGGCCATCTATTGGTTCTTAATGCGGGGCATGTGTACAGTATGTATACACAGTGTCTAATTGTTGCTCCTCTTTATCTGCTCCCCTCTCTCTCCCATGTTGCGAACATGGCTGTCAACAGCTGTGGGTGTGTGCAGCCATCTTCTAAGCAGCCTGGGCCATTGTATCTGGACCTGTTTCAACCTGAGTCTTTGTATTGTGAAGACTTAGCAAAGAGGATAGAAATCCTTTAAGCGGTCACTCTGGTCCCCTGCACACATCTGGGAATCATCTGTGTGGTATCTACTCTTCAGTGGAGGCTGCTGAGGTGAGGACTGCTCATAATAATGGGTGGAACAGAGCAAATGGAATGGCATCAAACACGTGGAAGTCATGTGTTTGATGTATTTGCTACTTAGTCCATTCCAGCCATTACCACAAGCCTGTCCTCCCCAATTAAGGTGCCACCAACCTCCTGTGCTACTCTTTGTTTTAAGTGCTCTATGCTTTGATCCAGCATTTAGTATAAGATGTGCTGGTAAGTAGGCCTTTGGCCTCTAGATCCAACTAGGCCACTGGTCTAATTTCAGAGCAAGGCTATATTTTCTATATCTCAACCAATTTTTATTTTTTTATTTAACTAGTCAGTTAAGAACAAATTCTTATTTGGGTTAACTGCCTGTTCAGGGGCAGAATGACAGATTTGTACCTTGTCAGCTCGGGGGTTCAAACTTGCAACCTTCCAGTTACTAGTCCAACGCTCTAACCACTAGGCTACCCTTCTCTCATCAGTAACATAACTTTATTTTGGAGATTGAAATGTGGAAATCTCTACGGACGAGGTACATTTTACTCACTCCAACTGTATTGGAAATTGGAACCGTATTTTGTTAAATTTTTGCCTGTTTGGAATGAGGTTTCTAATGGGGAGTATCCTGTTCTAATTTCAGCTACAGAGCTTGGGAATAGTACTCTCTGATCCAGACTGTTTTCATTTGAGAGATTGTGGTTGCCACAGATTTTTTTTCATCTCAAACCTCATTTGCTATGCTCTTTTTCCACAATTCTCTCCACACAGCGCTCTCCGATTCTAACGTTGGACTTGTGAGTTTATAAAGCAAACTGCATATGTTATGCAAATCAACTTAGTTTTCAAAAAGAGGCCTTCGAAACTGCAAAATATGCTTACTCAGTAGTTTATTGTGCTAAAACGAGAATCGGTAGCTGTATTTGTTAAAGCCAAGGAAAACCGGTGTCAAGTCGAGCAATGTGAAATCCACATCTGAATGTGTTATACGTTTGTCTAAGCAGTGTACAGTCCCCTCTGACTCACCTACCACTCAACTTAAAAAACACCTTTTATTCTTCATCCTCCAGGCGGTATTGGTATTTGCCGTGGTTGTTTTAAGCCCATCAAAGGCAGCTCTGATGAAAAGCACATTGACAGGAAAGAGGGGAAGAGTGAGAGAGAGAGGGGGAAGACAGGGTTTGTGAAGGGGAACAGAACCCAGAGAGAGTGTCTATGTAGACACTCTGAAGGTAAAGAAGTACAAAATGGGTATAGCAGAATAGGAGAGAATTAGTTAAGATGGTTCAGAAAATAAGGGAAAGGGGGATGGTTGAGGGTGGGCAGTCCACTGTCTCGCTCACAGATAAGTGACAGACTGGAGGGGGAGAGTTCTCACCTACAGTTAATAAACACATACCGTAGTAGTACTGTAGGAAATATCCCAGCTCTCACTAATAACAGGTTGCCATCTTGAATATGTTCTTTTGGTCAAATACCTTCAGGGCAAACCTATAGCGAAAGCTTACCGTGGGAGAGTGGGTGTGTTTACTCTGCTGTAGTTTAGCAGTGTTTAACAAAGGGAAATGTCATGACCCAGTGACTTATCCTCTACAGACGCTGTGTCAGAGAGGTCGACAGAGAGAGAGAGAGATGTTTGTAAGTGAAACCAGATTGTGCTGATTCATCAGGGCAGCTCAGAAACATGCCTAGAATTACCGTGACAGAGCTCCCTGCAACTCAGGGAGAAAGGCTCAGGGGGAGTCCTGTCACCCCCACACTACTCAACCCACCCATCTCTCTACCCTGCTGCTCATCCTACCCCCATACTCCTCCTCATCCATCCACTGTGACCTTTTTGGGAAGTGGTTGCTCTGATCACGACGCCTTTGTGGCTTGCTTCATTTTCTGACAGATTGGATAATCTATAGCATTGTGGTGAAAGGCTTGATTTTAACGGGCGTCCTTTCATGAAGACTTCACAGAAACAACCCAGAAAATACTGCGGGCCAATTAAGAGCGTGACGAATTCCCGAGCCACATGGGCCTGGTGGTGCTGCTCACTGCTGCTGCTTTGATCAGCTAAGTAGAGAGCTGACAATGAACGCAGTGCAGACATGTGTTGCACAGGACCTCCAGTGTACAGTCTGAAGTTTACAGGTCTGGTGGAGGCTGGCCCATTCGAAGTTAGGGGCTCAGCCTTCAGCCTCAGGAAAGTGTGACTGACTGCCTCTGCTCTGACTGCCAGTGGGACATGATGGAATCCTGGGCAACTCCACAGTGACCTCCTCTGGTCATGTCGGGTCACTGTGTTTTTCATCAGTGATTCCCTCCTGCCTCGAGTCTTCAAGGTCGTAACCGTCCAGCCAGGCTCTGTCTGAACCGGCCCTCCCTGTCTCCCTGATGACTTTCTGGGTGCTGGGAGTGGATGAGCAACATTCAAACATCCCACCTCCTCTCAGCCGTACACACATCTATACGCACATCAGACGTCCTGCCTACCAGATTTGCCAATAACAGCTCTGCTTCCGTCCCAATTGCAGGCTTTACTAGTGACATTGAATTTCAACTAAGGCGATAGAGTGGGGAGAGTAGAGTTTACGCTCTGCTTACCCCAACAGAGAGGATAGGTGAATGGACATTGTGAGGCATGTGGATAACAATTAGGCGTATACTTAGCCATCTTGACACGCTTTTTGGAAACATAAAACAGCAGATTATATCGTATATATTACCATTCTGGGCTGCTTATCGTTTTAATCTGCATGTACAGTGCCTTCCCGAAAGTATTCACAACCCTTGGATTTTTCTACATTTTGTTGTGTAACAGTCTGAATTTAAAATGGATTAAATGTATATGATTGTCACTGGCCCACACACAATACCCCATAATGTCAAAGTGAATTTGTTTTTGACATTTTTACAAATGAATACAAATGTAAAGCTGAAATGTCTTTAGTCAATAAATATTCAACCCCTATCTTATGGCAAGCCTAAATTAAATTCAAGAGTAAACATTTGCTTAACAAGTCACATAAGTTGCATGAACTCTCTGTGTGCAATAATAGTGTTTAACATGATTTTTGAATGACTCCCTTATCTCTATACCCCATACATACAATTTTCTGTTAAAAACAGATTCAACCACAAAAACCAGGGAGGTTATCCAATGCCTTGCAAAGAAGGTCACCTGTTGGTAGATGGGTACAAATGAAAAGACATTGAGTATACCTTTGCGCATGGTGAAGTTATTAATTACACTTTGGACTGTTTATAAATACACCCAGTCACTACAAAGATACAGGCGTCCTTCCTAACTCAGTTGCCGGAGAGGAAAGAAACTGCTCAAGGGTTTAACCAGGAGGCCAACGGTGACTTTAAACCAGTTATAGAGTTTAATCACTCCTCTTTTCAGTTCGATGCAGCTAGCAACTGGAACGAGCTGCAAAAAACACTCAAATTGGACAGTTTTATCACCATCTCTTCATTCAAAGACTCAATCATGGACACTCTTACTGACTGTTGTGGCTGCTTCACGTGATGTATTGTTGTCTCTATCTTCTTCTATCTTCTCTATCTTCGTCCTATTTTTATTTTATTTTTAATCCCAGCCCCTGTCCTCGCAGGAGGCCTTTTGCCTTTTGGTAGGCCATCATTGTAAATAAGAATTTGTTCTTAACTGACTTGCCTAGTTAAATAAAGATTAAATAAAAAATAATGTCTGTGATAGGAGAAAACTGAGGATGGATCAACAACTTTGTAGTTACTCCACAATACTAACCTAAAAAAGATTCTAAAACATGCATCCTGTGTGCAACAAGTCACAAAAGTAATATTTGTGGCAAAGCAATTATCTTTTTCTCGTGAATACAAAGTGTTATGTTTGGGGCAAATCGAATACAACACATTACTGAGTACCACTCTCCTATATTCAAGCATGGTGGTGGCTGCATCATGTTATGGGTATGCTTGTAATCGTTAAGGACTAGGGAGTTTTTCAGGATAAAAAAGAAACAGAATGTAGCTAAGCGCAGGCAAAATCCTAGTGGAAAATCTGGTTCACTCTGCTTTACATCAAACACTGGGAGATGAATTCACCTTTCAGTTGTACAATAACTTGAAACGCAGCTTACCAAGAAGACAGTGAATGTTCCTGAGTGGCCAAATTACAGTTTTGACTTAAATCTGCCTGTAGGTTGTCAAGCAATGATCAACAACAAATTTGACAGAGCTGGAAGAATTTTGAAAATAATAATAGGAAAATAATAACGGGTAGATGGGTGAGAAAAATATATATTTAATCCATTTTGAATTTAGGCTGTAACACAACAAAATGTGGAATAAGTCAAAGGGTATGAATACTTTCTGAAAGCACTGTATATGGAATAATGCTTGGGCAGACAGGTCCCTCATAGGACATTTCACATGGAAATCATTTCAAATGTAACACTTTGATGGAGAGCTTTGGCCCCAGTTCTCTAATAATCAAAGGATTGTTTTTCTCGATCAGTCAGGCAGAGGTGCATCTGATCTGTGAAAGAGAGCATGGCGGCACAGGACTCTTGGCACTGTAGTCTCAGTTTGATATCATCAGATCTGAGTCTTCCACCTTTGCCCAGCCACGTGTGTAAGTAACCCTGACTGGCCACTGCCATTGATGGATCTGAGAAGACCCTGCTGCCATGATATACTATGTTTGGAAACGTCCTTAGACTAAACCTTACTACCAAATGTAAATTCCCTTAAACACTCCGACCCCTAAAGACTCCTTAAGTCCTGTGTTAGAATATATATAAGTCCTTTGTTATAATATATATAAATATTTTGGCCAACTTACCTTCACCTTGTGCTAGGGGTTGGAAGTGCATGTTAGTGGAATCAGATTCTGTACCACCTACAACAAAATACACAACAATACACAATTTAACCACCCCACTAATTGTACTGGTCTTTATTGGACTGGTTAGCTAAGCATACCTAACATGGACATTTCAATATTGTCAGCTTGCTGTTAGCTAACTAGCGTCACAAAATTGGCAGCAAGATTCCAGCTGAGACTGCTGAGACCATAGATGATTTATACACATTCATCATTGCTACTAACACACAAATAAAATGACTTAGCTATATTGACAATATTATTTTTAGTTACAGAGTGTTTTCCAGAAAAGGGTGGAATAGATGGCTACCAAATTGAGATTCTTTATTTGCTAACATTAGCCATCTTACGTTAGCTAATGTCATTCAAAGATAGAACAAACAAACATGATTACTCTGCTGAAGGTAGCTACCAGTCTAGCAGTGACTAATATGACATAGAGGAAATTTATTGACAGTGGGTATACCAAAAGATAGCTATATGATTTAGCTGATGGCTTTCAGAGTTCAATACAGGTCTGTAACGTTAGATAGCTAGCTAACTTACCCATCTAGGCTAGCTAATGTTAGGTTACCTCTAATTGTTAATCTTTCGTTTTGTTGTGAAGGGAAGAAAAATCGCTGTTATCATATCACTTCTCAGCTGTCGTCGAAATAGATTCCCCATCAGTTAAGCCTTTAATTCCCTATGATAATCTTTGGTCACCGCACCATCCAAGAGATGATTTTGTGTTGGTCGTTGGAGGTAAACAACGACATTATTCAAGTTTGTATCAGCATTCACTCTAAATGCCAGACTTTGTGGTTCACTATGAGCATCAAGGATTGCTCTGTACTTTGCTCCGTTCATCTTTCCCTCGATCCTGACTAGTCTCCCAGTCCCTGCCGCTGAATAACATCCCCACAGCATGATATTTGACTGCAACTGTGCTGTCGGATTGTCCGTTTGTAAATTCATAGTGTTTTCACGCTCAGAGCGCACACTGGACGCTCTGGCCAATGAGTAAAGCAGAGTTGGTTAGGGTGTTTTCATGTTATCTAGAGCGTTATCTAGAGCGTTGATGACTGTAACTGTGCTGCTGGCAACAATTTATTATGTTTTAAACACTGATTTCAAAACTCGGTCCTCCAAAAAGTGGAGGGCATACACACTAAACATTAACTGGCGAGCCAGCCAGCTAATGTTAGCTAGCTAACAGTACACTTTAACTTGACAGTAGGTTTATGCAGTTTTACTACGCAATACATTAAAAAAAAGCTGCATTATACAGGATTACCTAGACATACTGACCATACTGACCAGCTCAAATAGACAGAAGTGTGCTTTATGGCAGACCAATCTAGGCCCACTCATTATCTTAGCCTATCAATGGCTGTTCAATAGAAACAGAATACAGAGTTCAATTTCAAGTCTCATAGCAAAGGGTCTGAATACTTTTGTAAATAAGGTATTTCAGTTTTTTATTTTTAATACATTTGCAAACATTAAAAAAACAGTTTTCACTTTGTCATTATGGGGTATTGTGTGTAGATTGCTGAGGATTTAAAACAATGTAATCCATTTTTAGAATAAGGCTGTAACGTAACAAAATGTGGAAAAAGTCAAGGGGTCTGAATACTTTCCGAATGCACTGTAGTAATGACTATATGCTGTGTCATAGCCAGGGTGAAATTCCCCTTTAAGCTACAGTGCCTTGCTAAAGTATTCGGCCCCCTTGAACTTTGCGACCTTTTGCCACATTTCAGGCTTCAAACATAAAGATATAAAACTGTATTTTTTTGTGAAGAATCAACAATAAGTGGGACACAATCATGAAGTGGAACGACATTTATTGGATATTTCAAACTTTTTTAACAAATCAAAAACTGAAAAATTGGGCGTGCAAAATTATTCAGCTCCCTTAAGTTAATACTTTGTAGCGCCACCTTTTGCTGCGATTACAGCTGTAAGTCGCTTGGGGTATGTCTCTATCAGTTTTGCACATCGAGAGACTGACATTTTTTCCCATTCCTCCTTGCAAAACAGCTCGAGCTCAGTGAGGTTGGATGGAGAGCATTTGTGAACAGCAGTTTTCAGTTCTTTCCACAGATTCTCGATTGGATTCAGGTCTGGACTTTGACTTGGCCATTCTAACACCTGGATATGTTTATTTTTGAACCATTCCGTTGTAGATTTTGCTTTATGTTTTGGATCATTGTCTTGTTGGAAGACAAATCTCCATCAGGTTTTCTTCCAGAATGGTCCTGTATTTGGCTCCATCCATCTTCCCATCAATTTGAACCATCTTCCCTGTCCCTGCTGAAGAAAAGCAGGCCCAAACCATGATGCTGCCACCACCATGTTTGACAGTGGGGATGGTGTGTTCAGGGTGATGAGCTGTGTTGCTTTTACGCCAAACATAACGTTTTGCATTGTTGGCAAAAAGTTCAATTTTGGTTTCATCTGACCAGAGCACCTTCTTCCACATGTTTGGTGTGTCTCCCAGGTGGCTTGTGGCAAACTTTAAACAACACTTTTTATGGATATCTTTAAGAAATGGCTTTCTTCTTGCCACTCTTCCATAAAGGCCAGATTTGTGCAATATACGACTGATTGTTGTCCTATGGACAGAGTCTCCCACCTCAGCTGTAGATCTCTGCAGTTCATCCAGAGTGATCATGGGCCTCTTGGCTGTATCTCTGATCAGTCTTCTCCTTGTATGAGCTGAAAGTTTAGAGGGACGGCCAGGTCTTGGTAGATTTGCAGTGGTCTGATACTCCTTCCATTTCAATATTATCGCTTGCACAGTGCTCCTTGGGATGTTTAAAGCTTGGGAAATCTTCTTGTATCCAAATCCGGCTTTAAACTTCTTCACAACAGTATCTCGGACCTGCCTGGTGTGTTCCTTGTTCTTCATGATGCTCTCTGCGCTTTTAACGGACCTCTGAGACTATCACAGTGCAGGTGCATTTATACGGAGACTTGATTACACACAGGGGATTGTATTTATCATCATTAGTCATTTAGGTCAACATTGGATCATTCAGAGATCCTCACTGAACTTCTGGAGAGAGTTTGCTGCACTGAAAGTAAAGGGGCTGAATAATTTTGCACGCCCAATTTTTCAGTTTTTAATTTGTTAAAAAAGTTTGAAATATCCAATAAATGTCGTTCCACTTCATGATTGTGTCCCACTTGTTGCTGATTCTTCACAAAAAAATACAGTTTTATATCTTTATGTTTGAAGCCTGAAATGTGGCAAAAGGTCGCAAAGTTCAAGGGGGCCGAATACTTTCGCAAGGCACTGTACATGTCAGAGCCAGGCTAGCCTCCCCACAAATACCACATCAAACTAATTCTGTGGAGAGAAAGAGAGATGGACATACAGAGAGCGAACAAGCACAGGGACACGGTTGGTTGCTATTCCCCTGGCACAACACAATATATTTTTTCCTTTCAAAAGGTACATGCACACGATATTGATTTAATGCATCAGGGTTGCGTATGGACCACTAACCTATCTTATTATGTCAAGGAAAGCAATTGGAATGGGTTATCTAAATAGGAAATAAATAGTTTGGGTGGGTTATACAACAGCACTGCTTGAGGGACTATTGATTTGAAGAGACCAAAGGGATTTTATGACTAGTAAATATTGGCGTTACATGAAGGAGGTGGGGAGTCACTCAACAGGATATTGGTACAGTAGGCAACACAGAGAAGATTGGATTTGTGTCAACAAATAATTCATAGAGCACTGTTGACAGGTGGTGATTGATTAGGTACTAAAGTAATGGTTTAGCATGGCTATGTGTTTTCCAGTACATTTCATAGTTAAACCAAATACGTTAATAAGATGTAATATATACAGTTAATTTAGTGCTTAAAGTTGGTTTAATGCTCAAACTGATATACCCGTCTCTATCTGTCACAAGGCTTTCATAATGTGACTGATATTGATAATTACCTTTTCATCAGAGGGCGACATTCATTTCCATGCTCAAGCCTCTGCTAAATGTTTTTTTCTCAATATTCATTTCCCTCTGCTATGCCAAATATTTCTCTTGTCCAAGACGGAACATTTGAAATTATAAATGGTTCTTTCTGGTAAGATTTGTTATTACTTTAACTGTCCATTGGGTCTTACAATACATTTTTTTGTCTCTGTCGAGGGGTTGAATTGGCACGTCTCCTGAAGTCACCTCTACAGTATTAGCCCAGCAGTTACATGGCTGCCTCAGGGGATATTGATGTGTTTCTGTGGGCTGTGGTAGAAAGGCTGTGGATACATCCCAAATGGCACCCTGTTCTCTTTATATTGCACTACTTTTGAGCAGGACTCATATGGATGAAATGTTTATACATTTACTGAAAAACAATACTATGGTGCCTGGTGAAGGGTTTCATTTATCTCATTATCTAGAACAGAGAGGGTTAGAATAGACATGTCTATTAAACTTAGAAAGCATTTTACACATTTGCAATACCCCCATACGGGTTAGTATACTAAATTCATTGCATTGTCCTGAATGATAATGTTTATGACTAAAATATTGTGTAAACTCAGCAACAACAAAAAAACGTCCCATTTTCAGGACCGTGTCTTTGAAAGATAATTTGTAAAAATCCAAATAACTTCACAGATCTTCATTGTAAAGAGTTTAAACACTGTTTCCCATGTTTGTTCAATGAACCATAAACAATTAATGAACATGCACCCGTGGAATGGTCGTTAAGATACTAACAGCTTACAGACGGTAGGCAATTAAGGTCACCGTTATGAAAACTTAGGACACTAAAGAGGCCTTTCTACTGACTGAAAAACACCAAAAGAAAGATGCCCAGGGTCCCTGCTCATCTGCGTGAACGTGCCTTAGGCATGCTGCAAGGAGGCAAGAGGACTGCGGATGTGGCCAGGGCAATAAATTGCAATGTCCGTACTGTGAGATGCCTAAGACAGCGCAACAGGGAGACAGGATGGACAGCTGATCTTCCTCACAGTGGCAGACCATGTGTAACAACACCTGCACAGGATCGGTACATCCGAACATCACACCTGCGGGACAGGTATAGGATGGCAACAACAACAACTGCCCGAGTTACACCAGGAACGCACAATCCCTCCATCAGTGCTCAGACTGTCCACAATAGGCTGAGAGAGGCTGGACTGGGGGCTTGTAGGCCTGTTGTAAGGCAGACATCACCAGCAACATCGCCTATGAGCGATGTGCTCTTCACTGACGAGTCGCGGTTTTGTCTCACCAGGGGCGATGGTCGGATTCGCGTTTATTGTTGAGGGAATGACCGTTACACCGAGGCCTGTACTCTGGAGCGGGATCGATTTGGAGGTGGAGGGTCCATCATGGTCTGGGGTGGTGTGTCACAGCATCATCGGACTGAGCTTGTCATTGCAGGCAATCTCAACGTTGTGTGTTACAGGGAAGACATCCTCCTCCCTCATGTGGTACCCTTCCTGCAGGCTCATCCTGACATGACCCCCCAGCATGACAATGCCACCAGCCATACTGCTCATTTTGTGCGTGATTTCCTGCAAGACAGGAATGTCAGTGTTCTGCCATGGCCATCGAAGAGCCCGGATCTCAATCCCATTGAGCATGTCTGGGACCTGTAGGATCGGAGGGTGAGGGCTAGGGCCATTCCCCCCAGAAATGTCTGGGAACTTGCAGGTGCCTTGGTGGAAGAGTGGGGTAACATCTCACAGCAAGAACGTTATGTTCATACAAATATTTACACGTTAAGTTTGCTGAAAATAAACGCAGTTGACAGTGAGAGGACTTTTCTATTTTTGCTGAGTTTATGTCTGCTTGTGCATCATGAATCATGTCAAACATTATGTTGAAGGAATCATCTTCTATGATACCTGATGGGTTTATTAGAATAGAAGGGCAAAGATTAGGCTATGGGATCTGTGTCTCGCTCTCCCCATTTGTTTTGTATGAGAGATGAACTGACCAATGATCAATGTAACACACTTGTAACTGAGTCTGTTGTTGCGAAACATAATTTCCAACTGTCTTTTATCTCAGTCTGAATACATTGTTTCACTGCTGAGTTGTAGAATGACGGCCCTAAAACAGATAGAAGGGTATTGTCAGATACTGTCAGAGGTCTCCTTTTGTTATTGCCACACAGAGCCATGTTGTGTCTCATGAAGAGTTGAAATGTCATAGTCCGGAGTCAAGAATGTGGAAAACTCATTAAACACATTTTGAAAGCTTAGATAAATCCCCCCATCCCTCATGGGGGATTGACATCAACTGGACAATATTTCATATTTGAATGCTTTTCCTAGCTACGTTTATGCAGCGTTATAGCTTGTTTGTATGCCATTTGGGGGCTTGCACTTGTGTGAAGCTCTTGCAAGTACGTGTGTGTGGTGCGCACACACGAGTGTGTCACAGCTCAGTGGTCATGGCCCTCTGAGCTTCACCACAGAGAGGGCCAGTATGCAGAGTGCTCGTTACATCATGCTTGGCTGCCTCTCTCCCGTTGAGACCAGACCACTCTGCTTGGCTCCTCTGCATTCCCCTACATAGCTATCTCCCCCCCCCCTGCCCTGTCCTCTCTTTCCTTTGGGTAAAGTTTGAAACCTTTACATTTCCTTGGGGTAAGCACATATCTATAAGGTGATCACCGTTACTTTCACCAATCCAACCCATTCAGGTCTATGGTTATTTCATGGAAGGTAGAAAGGAAGGATGCATTTCTGAAGTATTCAAACAGGGCACTGGTCTCCCAGCTGTATGTCTAATATCTCTTCTCCACATTGGATTCCAGACAACTAGGAAGTCACACCCTACTAAACAGTAGGCTGTTATTTGATAGTGTTTTGTTTATCCAGAAACAACACAGGTGGAATCATGTATTGCATTGTGTTGTGTATATGGCAGGAATGCTGCTTGTCCAGCCACACATTTTTGTCCCTTTCAAACCCACTGAACCATCAGAGCTCTGCTGAATTAAGAGGAACTGCCTCGCTCCTGTGTGCATCCCAAATGGCACCCTATGCCCTACATAGTACACTACTTTTGGTGAAAGGTAGTGCACTATATAAGAAAAAGGATACCCTTTGGGACATATCCCTGGTTTGTTTTCCATGGTACTGTTATTATGAGATTTTCCTTCCCTCGCTCCCTCCCTCTCTCCCTGTGTTCAGTTCTATTTCGTTCTGCTTTCTTCCCCTCCTGTGATGAGCGTACAATTGCCATTGGAGGACATCACACTGAGATAATACTTATTTGTCCTCTCTGCGAGGGGTCTGCGGAGAACGCATGCATTTTTATTTGTTAGGATTGGCTGAGAGAGTCAATATAAATATGTGTCCAAATGTGGCACCTTATTCCCTATAGTGCAGTACTTTTGAATAGGGATGTGACCATTTTTTTTCTTCATGTTTAAACTGCATTTTTTTCTCTTGGTTTTCCATTAAAAAGATAAGAAAATGTCATAAAATGCCACGTGAAATATTGCGTGTTATGACCACCAGAATCAGTTTTTGGCTGCATGTGAAATATTGTCCCGAAGACAACCGTTCATTCACATTGACTCTAGTGTTCCTTCCATTTGTTATGTGCATTAGCGACTCACAACAAAAATAAATCTAAGTTATTTTCCCTATATTCTCTTTTCCCTCCATTACATGTCTCTCACGCAATTTCGAAGCAACCACTCCCTCTACACACCCGCGTGCTGCGTAAAACATATCTAACTGATGGAATACACATACCAAACTGTAGAAAAGCTACATTCCTAGCCAAATCAATACAGCTTTAGCACAAACTCTAAATGGACTGGTTGATTAAAGTAGGGAAATATGTGCTCCAGGCACTAATTTTGGAAAAGTAGATGCGTCCCATATATTTTAGCGTTTTTTTGTGAAGTGTGCAGCTATAGTGTGCCATTTAGAATAGGTTACAACCTCCCCTAAACCTAGGCAGGTTCCAGACTGAAATATGCAACAAAATTATTGTTTTGATGAAGGCAAATAGCATATTCATTAGTCTAGGAGCCTACTTTGTTTCATGTTTAACAAAATCCTGCCCACCAAGTTTAAGTTTACAAATCAAACACAGGGCAAAGGAAAACACACTCCAAATGCGGGTATCTATTGGTTAAAAGGAAATAATTGTTGCTTTCTAATGCTGTTAACTATATGTCTCAACTCCCATTATAAAGGGAATAACACCCTATTGAAACAGGAGTAAATGGTGAACAGTGATATTGAGAAAGACGCGCCTGTTTCAGTAGCGCGTATGTTGCTTGCAGCACTTCATTTAGCAAATTGACTCTCAACTCAAGTAGGCCATTGGCAATGGCTGCATGTCAACTGCAGTAATTTCTGTAATCAGCGCTTTCTTTTCCAACTGTTAACGGCGATGTCGTCCGGAGTGTTGTTGTGTTAGGTAGGCCTATTTGTTGCATTTTTTTTCTGCCATTTATCAAGCTTATTGGGACCTGTTAGTGTTTTTTTTGTTTTTTTTTGTGATAGCTGCACTGTGATTTACATTTTGTGCTGAAAAAACACTTTTGGTTAGGGATTTTTTCTTCAAATCAAACTTTATTTGTCACATGCGCCGAATACAACAAGTGTAGACCTTACCATGAAATGCTTACTTACAAGCCCTTAACCATCAATGCAGTTCAAGAAGAGTTAAAAAAATATTTACCAAATGAACTCAAGTAAAAAATTAAATATAATAAATTATAAAATGTAACACAATAACATGACAATAACGAGTCTATATACAGGGGGTACCACTACCGAGTCAGTGTGCGGGGGTACAGGTTAGTTGAGGTAATTTGTGAATTTGTACTTGTAGGTAGGGGTGAAGTGACTATACATAGATAATAAAGAGCGAGTAGCAGCAGTGTAGAAAACAAAAGCTGTCTTATGGCTTGGGGGTGGAAGCTGTTAAGGAGCCTTTTGGTCCTAGACTTGATGCTCCGGTACCACTTGCCGTGCGGGCAGGAGGGTTTTCCTTAACATTAATTATTCAGTTTCGTTTACACATTTTAACGTTTAAACATTCACACCCCTACATTTGACCAAAGCACATTAAAACGTGTGCACTATATAGGGAAAATGTGTGCCGTTTTGGATGTGCATAAAGTCTTAGGAGAGGTAGAGAGATCTGGCATAGTGTCTGTTTTGCTCCTCCTTGATCTGTCCTTCATAACGTCTCAGCGCCCTCACTCACTCACTCACTCACTCACTCTCCAGCCTTTTTCATGCTTATTAAACAATGCTATTTCTCATTGGGCAGGTCTTAAGTGTAGAATAGCAGCACGCTCTAATGTTTCTTTCAGGGGGCAGGCACATATCTAAGAGATGAGATTTGGGAAGAGGAAAACCCTCCTGCCCTCTCTCTATGCTCTGACCTGAGAGTACTAGTACTAAACCTAACTATCTACATGATCTAGCATCTTAACTTGAATTTATCCTAGTGCAAACATGTAGTCACTTTTCGGTTACTGCTTGAGTACATTAGGGTCGTTCCAAGAAAAGAGTGCTTATAGTGTCCCTTTGATATTTTAAGTAGCAATTGTGCACCAATATTTCATTTTAAAAGCCTGTTATATTAAATTAAGTGCCCTTCAATATAAACCACATGGATCATTTTTTGTATTTTTTATATGATTAAAGACTAAATTCAGCATTTTGTCATGTCCCTCTGTTTGCCCTATGTGAATTCTAGGAAGAGTTTAACCCACTTCACCCCATCATTTCCCCAAGTTTTCACCATCATTGTAAAGCCCTAGTTATTTTGTTGCCACTCCCAATTGCACACAACAAGCTTCCATTCCCCCTGTCGCAAGGGGAGTCATGGTTGATTTAAGATGGAATTGTCAACCCTGTTACTTTAATAGGATCTTACTATAGTATTTTGTTTATTTCACTTCATAATATGGGAAACGTGTTTTTTATAAAGAACATGTGCTCTTTATGTCAGAATGTTAAAATTAGGTGAAATCATGTTTTTGTGCACCAATTTACACTTCTCAAAAGTTACCGAATCTGTGGAACAATCCAATAACTCCTTTGACAATATTGTAAACTTTCAAGAATGTGTTTTTAAAAAATTCAAATCACCAAGGCACACTGCCTGCTTGAATGAAGTGAATGCATTTAGTGGGTTTGTGATTATTCTGAGATGTTGACCTCGACTCATTAAGTCTTCTATTTAAAACAGCCGTGCCTCTGTCTTGTCTCTTCCCTCTAGCTAATTGGCTCTGTGTGACTCCTGGCTAATAGGTTGAGCCTGACCGTCCACAGATGCTTGGACTCTTATGCAGACTGTTACTTCCTCATTCAAGAAGCTGACTTGGCCAGGTCCGTCCTGCTGAAAAGACAGAATGATGGGCCATATATAGTGTATAACCGCGGAGACTACGAGTTGTAAGTCGACCCGCGCATCACTACCTTGTAGCCCTGGCTACGCTCTATGCATTTCAAGTCCTAAATCCATAGGTGGCAGTATGAATCAAGCTAAATCTGCGTGGTAGTGACTGGTGGTTGGTTCCTGTGCCATTAACATGGCTGGCTGCTGGCTAGAACCGTATCTGAAGACAAGATCACACCTGGGGGATATGGGATGGTTTCACAGCAGCATAGCACAGCGCTGGCCAGCCCAATGTTCAACCTGAGTCAGAGGGAGGGAGAGCTAGCATGCACACACATGCACAACACACACACACAGAGGGGGTGGGGTTGGGGGGTGGATGATGCGGTAATGACAAAAGACAATCTCTCTCTCCCCATCTAATCTTTTTGTTATGGCTGGGGTTACACATGCAGTCATCTGATTAGAGAACACTAGAGGAGAACTAGATTGGGTTACAGTAGGTCAATGTGAGAGAAAACGGAAAGGGAAGGAAGCCATACTGTTCTTATGGATTTGAAATGTCCATTTACTTCCTGGTATTTGATGTTTTTCCACCACTGCTTTTTGGTCAGATTGATTGCTCCCACAGATGTTTTTATTTATTTACCAACCAGGATTGCTGTCTTCGTGTTGTAGTGATACTTAAGTATTGTTACTGCATTAAATTATGCATTACATTTTGGGTGTGTAGGCCTGTACTATATTAGCTGTGATGAATGTATGGATGCTCTTAAGCATACATTGTGTACTTACAATGTGTAAACATCTCTCATGGCCCATCATTCTGTCTTTTCATGGCTGTGAGAGGCAGTCTGTGTGTGAAAGGATAGTTGTTCAAAGATGTCCTTTGATAGCTCTGTTGTTTCAGGGAGAATAGAATAGCAGGCAAACACTTTTTGAGTGGCATGGCCCTGCATTGTGTCCCCGGAGCAGAGGTATGAGTGGGGACACACACAGGCATGCAGGGACACACACAGGCATGCACGCACACACACACTAAAGTTGCTAGAGATTGATGCTTCCGGCGGTGCCAGTGCGTCAGCGTTTGGGATCATAACAACAGCCAGGGAATAGTGCTGCATCCCAAATGTCACCCTGTACTGTGTACTGACCAGGGCCCTGTGGGCTCAAAAGTAGTGCCCTATGTAGGGAATAGGGTTCCATTCGGGATGCACACAGTGTTCTGCTCAGCACTGGGATTTGCTGCTTCTATTCCTGTCAATCAGCGAGGAAATGCACACTAATCTCATCCTCACCAAGGGGACAGAACAGAAACCCTCATGAAGATCCTTAGCTCATGTCCTAGAAACAACACCTGATTTTTTTAAACCACGCCAAAGCAGCACCCTTAACTTACCTCAGAGGCACACCACATACAAGCGCATAGCAGTACCCTACTGGTATGTGCTGTCTGTCTGTCTGTCTGTCTGTCTGTCTGTCTGTCTGTCTGTCTGTCTGTCTGTCTGTCTGTCTGTCTGTCTGTCTGTCTGTCTGTCTGTCTGTCTGTCTGTCTGTCTGTCTGTCTGTGTCTGTCTGTCTGTCTCTTAACTCACTCACTCACTCACAGTCAGACTGAGATACACACACATATGCATTCCCCTGAACTGGCCGTTGTGTGTGTTACTACTGGGTGTCTCTGCAGGCGGATCTTTCTCTCTCAGGGCTGTCAGACAGAGCAGAGCTGCTATCAGCACAGGGAGCTATTCTCTCTCTCTCTCTCTTTCGCTGTTTCTCCTGAGCCCGTCCCGCTAGGACACTCATCATCTCTCAAACCCCATCTGGAAAAAGTTCATCCAGCAAGAACTCTCTCTCTCTCTCTCTCTCTCGCTGCGCTCTGACTGCAGGTCCAATCAGGAAGCCCAAGTATGTGGAGAGCCCTCGTGTTCCTGGAGACGCCATTATCTCAGAGCTGAGGAAGGTGGCTGATAGCAAGACAGAGTCCTCTCACAATGGTGAGTGTACTGTGTTTGTGTTTCTATGGGGTTTGTTGGGGTTTGGCTGTGACAGTTTTACAGTTTTATTTGTCGTATGTACAGGATACACATGGTACACACCGTTCAACAAAACTTGCAGGTTCCATCTCGACAAAAAAAACACAAAAAAACAAGCAATTTAAAAACAACATCATTAATCATCATGAATAGATCGACGGTCAAGAGACAGAAGGTTGAGAACTTTCATGGCTTGAGTGAGGTCACCATAGGGAGGAGGTGGTCAAGGGGAGAGCCAGGAGGAGACAGGCAGCACGTGACTCAGTCAGATGACGTCAGAGTTCTGTACTAGCCACTGGGCTAGTAGCTAGCTAGCTACTCTTCACCACTACCAAAATGTAGCACCCACTTGGGTGATATTACTGCAGTCACGAGGCGCCAGAAAGCACACCACACTTTAATTGTAATTCAGGAGTGTCCTTATAACTGGTTATTTGTCATCTCTGTACAACTTTGTATTCAGACAGTTGGCATACCTGTAATCGAATAAAAACGTTGCATGGTAGCATAAAAAGGGAGAACCATGCACAGTAGTGATCATTTTGATTAACCTATTACAGATTTTTGGAAAATGTATTTGCATACTAAATTTACAAAATAGTAAAAACGTGATTTATTATCAGATTTTCAAAACCTTTAAATTAAATTTAGAATAGAACAATAGGAAATTACTATGGAAAATAATATTACTTAGATTTTATTACTTTATTATTTTTCATTCCTTTTAAAGTCATCATCTCATCTCTGCTCAGGCAGTAGCAGCCAGCCAGACAGACCCATCTAACGTTATCTCTGTGCTCCTCATACTGTACTTTTTTTTGTCATTCTATTTAGTTAGATTAGCGTGCTAAAGTATGCTGCAGAGCTGTCTGAAAATCATTTGACTAGTTCTTCAAAGTAGATAAGGCATACCTTCACGAACTGTCTCTATCTCTCTCGCCGTTGTGTTGTGTACATTCCTCTCTCATTCGGGTCTATGCGGTCTGTGTGTATCTAACCTAACATACCCGGCATAAAAGTAAATCCGTCTCTGTTTTAGCCGGTAAAAACAGGTGCAATGGATTATGGCCATTGTAGTTAACTACCACGTTGCTGTGCTGAACTAGGTTGAATATTTGCTTGATGAAAACTACAACTCCCTTCAGCTCAGCGTCCCACATAGTTCTTGACTTGATTTCTCTCGTGAATTATTTGAGTTCTCTCTAGTGTCTAGAGAAATGGTGCGTTGGGCTCACACAAAGAAATAAGTCAAATTAATTCAAGTAATTGAACAGATATAGGTCAATTAGTTGTTTAATAACCAAAACCCAAAAAACTAAATGTTGCCTAATTAATCTCTCAGCACTAATGTTGATTGCATGAATCTTAAACGTACTGATTGATTGAATTACTTCTAATTAATTTGTTATTAGATTCAATTATCACTTTATTATCACTTTACCTATCTTTAAAATAACAGGCCTTTTGGTGTCAAGTGTCAATCATAGAGATTGCCATTGAGGGCTTCCACCATTTAAAAGTAGTTAACTGGGTAGGGATTCCTATGGGCTGGGAGTGATCAGCCAATGATCAGAGAGCATTGTCTTCTTCAAATTGGGTGGCCTATGGTTTTTAAACCAAAGGGAATATCCAGGAACCAAGACCAAGATTTATACCAGGGCATTGGTCCCAAGATCCAGTGAATTGAGACCATGACAAGTTAAAGACCGAATTTAAGATCAAGAGTGCATGGGCCCTTCTTCAGTTTTAAGAAGCAGTAGAGTACAAGTAGAGTACAATTGATTACTGTAGAGCACAGCTCTACATATTTAATATATTTGTAAAAATGTGTATAAACATAATTCCACTTTGACATTATTGGGTATTGTGTGTAGGCCAGTACATACATTTGCATCTTTGCTCAAATGCATGTAATGCCTGACAATATTCCAGAAATGTATGGCTATGACATCTAGTCTATGGGTTGGCCAAAGTGGTTCCTAATTCGCTTCCATAAATTACTCTTTACGTATTGATCAATGGAGAACATTTCTTTGGCCACCAAGCAAAAACTTTGGCAGTGATATAAATTAAATTGTGATGGTGAGTATAAAAACTAAACTTTGGATTTCAACTAATTTTAACATCCTATCATAAAGAGCGCATGTTCACCTTGATAACAAACACGTTTCCCATTTCAAGAGGTAAAAATGTTTCAATTCTATAGTAAGTGCCATTTTTCAGCGTAATTAAATTATGAGATCGGGCATTAGGCTGTTTTTATTTATTTATTTGATTTTGATTTAAACCAAAACTTTAGAGCCTGGTCAAAAATAGCACTCTAAATAGGGAATGAGGTGCAATTTGGGCTGAGTCTCAGAGTGAGCAGCTTACTTAAGGTGCACAGGCTCGTAACACGGTACATTTGTTGAATGTTGGGGGGATCAAGTACAGTCAGTCCCGGACTCCTTGTCATCAAACAAAGCCCAATATAACCTGTCCTGAGTTTACACCTCCACCCTCCTCAGAGTACCGTACATTTCCCTCATGTTTTACCCCTCCAGCCCAATTCCCCCTGGCTGGCCTTTCACAGTGGGCTTGCTGACCCCAGAACCCCTCCAGCTCCTCATCCGCCAGCACTCTGCCACCAACATGTGTTTACAGGAGTGGGCTGGCCCAGCGTTGTCTTAACCCTGCGTGTGCTACAGCCTGTGTATACAGAGACGCTCAGTGCAGCACTCCCCTCTAGGGTTTCAGCTCTGTGCCAAAATGGGATTTTCACGCAATGGAAATTCTACATGACTGTGGCAGATCTGGAGGCCTCCGGACATCTCTGCTGTAGTCTTACTACTCCTCCAGGCCATGGGGATTCTAAACCATCTGACTGACCTGGTGGAAAGGGATGTGACCCAAATGGCACCATGTTCCCTATGTAGTGCACTACTTTTAACCAGAGACATGGACCCTGGTCAAAAGTAGTGTACTAAGTAGGGAAACAATGGTGCCATTTGGAACGCATGTGAAGTTAACCCAAACAGCAGGGGAAAATGACAAGTCGAGCCGTAGTACACATCTCAGCGCTTGTAGGGACTGTGGAGGGAGCTTTCTCTGGGCATGTTCTGTGTCAGGGGCTGCTAATGCATGCAGTGTGTACCTCTACCAGCCAGCCTCCCATACGCCTCATCTAGAGCACTTACCATAAAAAGAGGAATTTGGACTGCCGAGAAATAACACCGCCATGAGGAATTAGTCAACATATTTCAGTAATGGCAGACAATCATGTAGAATAAATCATGTACAATTAGGCACTTTATAAGAACTCTGTAACGAGGCCTAATTGGTACGGCTCAGCTGTCGTGAGGCCCAGGTGCACACACACACACACACACACACAGCTATAGAGTTTCACCTCTCATTCTGAACTCTACACAGACTCCAGTGAGATCACACTCCTCTTTGAATGTCCTTTAAAGTTGTGTGACTTGAAATGTACTTGGGGATGTGTGCTTGTTTCAACCATCGTTCATCCACTCTCATGTCAACAATGAGCTTGTGTTAGTTCTGTGGGAGTAATGTCTCACGGACAGACAACTACACTGACTGACACGCATATTTGGTTGGTTCTGAGAGGTTATGCTAATCATGTGACCACCAGGGTTCAATTAAGAGGGTTTGCAACATTGTCAGTGTAACTGTGGAATGCTGTCAGAGAGGATCGGAATGTCGGAATGGGAATGAGTGGAATTTCCATCTGAAGTTTGCAGCATGAGAACTGTGTGACATTTAGACCAGGATCAACAGCGCAGTGGCTCAGACAAGTTGTGAAGAGACTTTTTTTCTTCTGAACGATATCTCCTTTCGAAGGAGATTTACAAGGTTTCACAGCAATGCCAATGGATGGATAATGAAAGAGAGAAAGAGGGAGTGAATGAGAGAGACTACTGGGTGACTGAAGAGAACGGACAGTAGTGATGGGGGGGAAAAAGTCGATGCAATTACATATCTTTATATATTTTTTGACGATATATTGTATCGTGTCGTTTTGATAGGGAACCAATTTGTTTTCAGCACTTTTATTTCCATGACTGATCAAAACTAGTTTTGTCATGGCTCTCTCTTGTCCCTTTGAGGCAGACATATAGTGAGCAATATGTTTGGAACAACGAATCGCAATAAAATCACAGTATATAATCACAATACATATAGAATTGTGATAATTGCAATACATATTGTATCGGTACCTAAGTATTGTGATAATATTGTATTGTGAGGTGCCTGGCAATTCCCAGCCCTAGGGGCTTTGTAGGGGGGTTGAATGGTTTGTCTATGTGCTGGATGTCACAGGAAATGCTGGATGTCTTTTTAAGATAACAATTTCAGTCTTTTATGTTGTATTTAATGGATACCACAACTCAGGCACATGGTTTCTGTCCTCCATTTGTTTTTTTGTTGGGCTTTAAAATGGTCTTTTCTTGGAGGATGGGGTTGGGTCTAAGAAAATTAATGTGTGTCTGGACTGAAGGCATCTCACTTTGATTTGTCTTTGAAGATGGATACAGTTTCCTGCACACCAGTGGCTTGTGTGTGTGTGTGTGTGTGTGTGTGTGTGTGTGTGTGTGTGTGTGTGTGTGTGTGTGTGTGTGTGTGTGTGGACATGCAAGTGTCTGTCATGCATTTTGTGTGTGTGTGTATGAAACAGAAAGACAGCAGTGGTCACAGACCTCAAGGCATTTCTCTGTCAATCAGGTCTGAACCATAGCTCTCGGTTCTCTTGCTCTGTTCTCTCTCTCTCTCTCTGTTCTCTGTTGTCTCCCTGTTCCTCTTTCTCTCTCTGTTCTCATGCTCTTTCTCCATCCCCTCTGCCTTTTCTTTCACTCTTGCTAAATCAGGGATTTGAAAAAGTGGCTGAAACATTTCACGTCCGTGTTTCTTGCGACATTCATGCACTTTTGGATCTTTCGGCAACCTCGAGGTTAATTCGTTGTGGATTTGGATGGAACTAATTGATCGTCTACAGTAAACATTTGCTGTATCTAGGGCTGTTGCAGTGACCGTATTACCGCCACACCATCAGTCTTGAGTCATGACCGCAGTAAAATTCTACATGACCGTTGAGTCACGCTAATCTCCTCTTATGCACTCTGGAGATGCCTTGGTAGTATACATCTCGCTAACGACCATCAGGTTGCTAATGGCAAGGTACTCAGGGCTCGGTTGTCCCTGTAACTACTCTGACAGCAATGCAAATGCAATGGAAAATCACATCAAATCCGTATCATCAAAACCGTATCGTGATTTTAAAACTCAACTCTCGGTGCTCGATCAATTTGAAGAAAGAAGTTGAGTGGAAAACATGGTCATTGTGGATGTTGTTTCAAAGCCGAAAACAGCAAAATGGACAGTGCTTTCTAAGGTGATGATTAATTCAACACACCAATCCACATGTTGTTACGTTACAGCCTTATTCTAAAATTGCTTAAATACATTTTTTCCCTCATTCCCTCATCCGTCTACCATAATGACAAAGCGAAAACAGGTTTTTAGAATTCTTTGCAAATGTACACTACCATTCAAAAGTTTGGTGTCACTTAGAAATATCTTTGTGTGTTTTTTGTGGTATCCAATTGTTAGTAGTTACTATCTTGTCTCATCACTACAACTCCTGTACGGGCTCGGGAGAGACGGAGGTCAAAAGCCATGCGTCCTCTGAAACACAACCAAGCCGCACTGCTTCTTTAACACAGCGTGCATCCAACCCGGAAGCCAGCCGCACCAATGTGTTGGAGGAAACACCATGCACCTGGTGACCTGGTTAGCGTGCACTGCGCCCGGCCCGCCACAGGAGTCGCTGGTGCGCGATGAGACAAGGATATCCCTACCGGCCAAACCCCCTCCCTAACCCGGACGACGCTAGGCCAATTGTGCGTCACCTCACGGACCTCCGGTTGTGGCCGGCTGCAACAGAGCCTGGGCGCAAACCCAGAATCTGGTGGCACTGCAGTACCCTAGACCACTGCGCCACCCAGGAGGCCCTTGAAATGTCCTTTTTTTTTTTTTTACACTATTTTTTGTCCATTAAAATAACATAAAATTGATCAGAAATACACTGTACACATTGTTAATGTTGTAAATGACTATTGTAGCTGGAAACGGCAGCTTTTTTTATGGAATATCTACATAGGCGTACAGAGGCCCATTATCAGCAACCATCACTCTTGTGTTCCAATGGCACGTTGTGTTAGCTAATCCAAGTTTATCATTTTTAAAGGCTAATTGATACCAGAATAGAAAGAGGAGTGGGAGGCTCCGGTGCACACCTGAGCAAGAGGACAAGTACATTAGAGTGTCTAGTTTGAGAAACAGATGCCTCACAAGTCCTCAACTGGCAGCTTCATTAAATAGTACCCACAAAACACCAGTCTCAATGTCAACAGTGAAGAGGCGACTCCGGGATGCTGGCCTTCTAGGCAGAGTCGCCTCTTCACCGTTGACGTTGAGACTGGTGTTTTGCAGATACTATTAAATGAAGCTGCCAATTGAGGACTTGTGAGGCGTCTGTTTCTCAAACTAGACACTCTAATGTTGCAACATCAGCTTCCAACTCACACTCTCAAACACATATATCCCCTGAACTCAGCTCACTCTCCAGATCCCAATCACCTGAATTCTGATCACCTGTTCACACACATGTATGTCATTTACACACACTATTTAGTTCAGTTCTTTGCACCCCATCATTGTGAGGTATTGTTTGTTTTGGTACACATTCTAGTCGGAGCTCTGTTTATTTCCATATTGTGTATTGTAATTTTTGGCCATCATCACTAACAACTTTGTTTTGCCTATTCCCTGCCAGTACTTTTGCCTATCAGATTTCCTGTCATCAGCCTCTTGCCTGATCTCCCGGAAAACCTTATTAGCCTTTTCCCTGCCTGTACTGTTAACTTTTTGGAGTCCCTGTGTATGACCTTCTGCCTACCCCTGGACCCAGCTACCTGCCTCCTCCTGTGGTCCTTTACAAATAAACGCCTACTGCGCCCTGCACTTGAAACCAGCACTCTGTCTCCCATCGTACTCATTACAAATGTACTTGTCCTCTTGCTCAGTTGTGCACCGGGGCATCCCACTTCTCTTTCTATTCTGGTTAGGGCCAGTTTGCGCTGTTCTGTGAAGGGAGTAAAAAGCAACTGATTTAAG
Organism: Oncorhynchus tshawytscha; assembly: GCF_018296145.1. Classification (NCBI taxonomy): domain Eukaryota; kingdom Metazoa; phylum Chordata; class Actinopteri; order Salmoniformes; family Salmonidae; genus Oncorhynchus; species Oncorhynchus tshawytscha. Next base: position 42,114,773 of record NC_056431.1, read on the forward strand.
ATGTCTTTGGTACATAATTGGTCTAACCTAAACTTTAAAATTTAACAAATTCAAGTAATCACCTTTGAGTGTGGTCTGCATTATTAAGCATACTGGATGGACTGGTTTCCTTATGCTACGCTCCAAACTTTCTATCCATGAGTCTGGGAGAGAACATATAGGCCTAGGCGATGCTGTTGGTTCATTGATTGTGCAGGGCGGCTTACAGAGTTAGCCTACAATTATAGTGAGTTTGTATATTATTTTGAATAGCCTAATAATAGGGATTTATTATTTATTTTCATAATTAATAGGCTGACACATTACCTTTAGCTACAGAATATATCACCACTCTACATTTCCATCTCCTCCTCTCTCGTTCATTCCTTTCTCGAGCGCATAGAGAGAGGGGCTGTCAACAGTGTAGTTAAATATGCTTTGTTGTGAAAACATGTTACTATTGATTTTCTCGGAACAGATTTCACTCAAATGAAGCACTGGGTAGTTGCAGGAACAGGGTTAGAGAGCCCATTGCATACAGAGTTTGGGCGGAATATCACCTGTCGCGCAGCAAGGGGCTGCATGCTCCTTTTAATATTTTTTTATTTCACCTTTATTTAACCAGGTAGGCTAGTTGAGAACAAGTTCTCATTTGCAACTGTGACCTGGCCAAGATAAAGCGTAGCAATTCGACACATACAAGTTACACATGGAATAAACAAAACATACAGTCAATAATACATTAGAACAAAAGAAAACAAAAAGTCTATATACAGTGAGTGCAAATGAGGTAAGTTAAGGAAATAAATAGGCCATGGTGGCGAATTAAGTACAATATAGCAATTAAACACTGGAATGGTAGATCGGCAGAAGATGAATGTGCAGGTATACTGGGGTGCAAAGGCGCAAAATAAATAAATACCAGTATGGGGATGAGGTATGTAGATAGATGGGCTGTTTACAGATGGGCTATGTACAGGTGCAGTGATTTGTAAGCTGCTCTGACCGCTGGTGCTTAAAGCTGGTGAGGGAGATGTGAGTCTCCAGCTTCAGAGATTTTTGCATTTCGTTCCAGTCATGGGCAGCAGAGAACTGGAAGGAAAGACGACCAAAGGAGGAATTGGCTTTGGGGGTGACCAGTGAGATATACCTGCTGGAGCGCGTGCTACGAGTGGGTGCTGCTATGGTGACCAGTGAGCTGAGATAAGGCGGGGCTTTACCTAGCAGAAACTTGTAGATAACCTGTAGCCAGTGGGTTTGGCGACGAGTATGAAGCGAGGGCCAACCAACGAGAGCGTACAGGTCGCAATGGTGGGTAGTGTATGGGGCTTTGGTGACAAAACGGATGGCACTGTGATAGACTGCATCCAGTTTGTTGAGTAGAGTGTTGGAGGCTATTTTATAGATGACATCACCGAAGTCGAGGATCGGTAGGATGGTCAGTTTTACGAGGGTATGTTTGGCAGCATGAGTGAAGGATGCTTTGTTGCGATATAATAGGAAGCCGATTCTGGATTTAATTTTGGATTGGAGATGCTTAATGTGAGTCTGGAAGGAGAGTTTACAGTCTAACCAGACACCCAGGTATTTGTAGTTGTCCACGTATTCTAAGTCAGAGCCGTCCAGAGTAGTGATGCTGGACGGGCGAGCAGGTGCGGGCAGTGATCGATTGAATAGCATGCATTTAGTTTTACTTGCGTTTAAGAGCAGTCGGAGGCCACGGAAGGAGAGTTGTATGGCATTGAAGCTCGTCTGGAGGTTAGTTAACACAGTGTCCAAGGAGGGGCCAGAAGTAGACAGGATGGTGTCATCTGCGTAGAGGTGGATCAGAGAATCACCAGCAGCAAGAGCAACATCATTGATGTATACAGAAAAGAGAGTCGGTGGCACACCCATAGAAACTGTCAGAGGTCCGGACAACAGGCCCTCCGATTTGACACACTGAACTCTATCAGAGAAGTAGTTGGTAAACCAGGCGAGGCAATAATTTGAGAAACCAAGGCTGTCGAGTCTGCCAATAAGAATGTTGTGATTGACAGAGTCGAAAGCCTTGGCCAGGTCGATGAATACGGCACAGTAATGTCTCTTATCGATGGCGGTTATGATGTCGTTTAGAACCTTGAGTGTGGCTGAGGTGCACCCATGACCATGACTCTGAAACCAGATTGCATAGCGGAGAAGGTATGGTGGGATTCGAAATGGTCAGTAATCTGTTTGTTAACTTGCCTTTCGAAGACCTTAGAAAGACAGGGTAGGATAGATATAGGTCTGTAGCAGTTTGGGTCTAGAGTGTCACCCCCTTTGAAGAGGGTGATGACCGCGGCAGCTTTCCAATCTTTGGGAATCTCAGACGATACGAAAGAGAGGCTGAACAGGCTAGTAATAGGGGTTGCAACAATTTTGGCAGATAATTTTAGAAAGAGAGGGTCCAGATTGTCTAGCCCGGCTGATTTGTAGGGGTCCAGATTTTGCAGCTCTTTCAGAACATCAGCTATCTGGATTTGGGTAAAGGAAAAATGGTGGGGGCTTTGGCGGGTTGCTGAGGAGGGTGCCGGTCAGTTGACCGGGGTAGGGGTAGCCATGTGGAAAGCATGGCCAGCTGTAGAGAAATGGTAGTGGAGTGGTTGATGCGTGGAGTGAAATAAGGGTTCTGATCAGCCCAGACATTTCTATATGTAATCCCGTGTGGAAGCAGAGTTTTGATGGTTGCCACTAAAAAGAGGAGCATCCCAGCTGCTAACATATTTATTTCTCAGCTGTTCATATTAAGCACATGCTCTGCAATAAAACCAGAGTAGCCTACCCGGCATGATTTAAAAACAATCAGTCTGGAAAGCTGCCTCCATTCGCTATTCCAGTGCATACCGATGACATGTCTTTTTTCCCCTGCTTAAGTTCCTACCAATTTGATAATGGATAATGGGCCATTCTAAATGAAAACTAATTTGACATATTAGTAAAGACAATAGTCTGACCTTCTCAAATCATCAATAGGCTATAGTGGCATCATGCAGCCCATATGTGTTTTGATTTCTAAGAAATTCTAAGGTTTGTATCAGTAACTAAAGTTGCCAAATAACTAAAGCTAGCATATAGGACCTGCTTCAAATGATCACTTTTACGCTCAACATAGCCACTTCATATGCGCTCTTACTCCAGAATGGTTAAAATGTCCTTTCTATTTTATTCAGCTAAATTCAATTATATTGATCTGACTATAAAATCATATAATATAAAATAATGGCACGGGAGGTATAAGCATATCTTGTCTACTAAATGAACGAGCCTACAGCCTATGGCATGGCACATAGCCAGATAACATACAGTAGGCCAACTCATATTCTGTTCTTCTGAAATATAATTTCTTCAATTCGTAACCTTCCTAAAATAAATCATTTATTGTGATGGTGTATATTTAGACCTTTTTAAATGTGGATGTTCCAAAGGCGTGCCTAAGGGGCTTGTATGCAGCCAGTATGCATGGAGGCCTGGAGATGCTAAACGCGTTTATGTTAATTAACTGTCAATTACCGTGAGACTGGCACTTATAAGCAGGCTTTTGCATGACAATAACCATCTTACAAAATGTTATGACTGCCACTGCCCTAGCTGTATCTCATATGTTTAGTTCATATGGTGACATTCTTAACTGTATGTTTAACCAGGGGGCATTTTCCCAAAAGCGAATTAGTCTTCTCTATTAGCCCAGACAGACGATGGTCCTGGGTTCACCTTGTCGGCTCGGATGTTTGAACCAGCGACCTTTCGGTTACTGTCCCAACACTCTAACTGCTAGGCTACTTGTCGCCTATGACATCATCACCAGTTACATGCATGTTAAAGACGGTCTTCATTAGCCACAGATTTATCAGAAATGATCAGTCTCTCAAACAGCACGCTAGTATGGAAAAATTGCCTGGGAAGAGTTAGATTAATCGGTTCTAATAGGTCAAGTGGTCCAGGTCCAATTCACCACTGAACATCACTACTGTACATGTGATGAGCCACATGTTATTGTCACCACATAGATAGACTACAGTATGTTATTGGCTTCTGTTTAGGCCGAATCGCTCAATCTCTCACTCTTGAATCTCAAAGCCCAAAGCTACAGTACTGTCGGTCTGAATCCTTTCTGTATTTCATTTCACACGGCATTTAAAACCTCTCCTTTAGTAGATGGTACTTTATGAAGAGGTGTTTGAACGCTGATTGGGATACAGATGTCAGTTATGATTCATTGGTCCCTTTTCAAGATGAAAATATCTTTATGACAGCTTAGATGGACCCTAATTATGGTTAACTGTAACCATTGATATTTGAATCCCTTTCCATGGCATTTTCCGCCCTTTGTATGGTCCTCCTTCAATTAAAAGGAAAGGCAAAGTCTTTGTGTGCTTGTTTGTGTCTCCCCTGGTTAAAGGATGAGTCTTCATTATTCTCTGCTCTGCCTTTACAGCTTAGCCACAGTGTGCGTCCCAAATGGCACCATTTTCCCTATTTAGTGCGCTACTTTAAATAGGGAATACGGTGCCGTTTAGGACAGTCACAATGTCCTCTTGTAGGTTTAGATGGTGTTTACACATCACCTGACTTGCAGATTGTCAGGTTTGTTTGAAAAATTACATTCCCCTCTACAACCTTTCATACCACATATAAGCCTCCGTTATTTTCTAGACACTTTGAGGAAAAACGTTGTAAATGTGACTGCATCCAGACGACTGTCAGGTCTGCCATTGGCATGTCTCTGAGCGTCTGTCTGTCTATCCCTCAACGTTAAGTACAGAGTGTCAAGAGTGAAAGAGCTTGAAGAACTCTTTGGTTTGACTTGAAAAGTGTTTGACTGTCTGTCGCCCCAATAACAGTAATCACAGAGCTAGCAGCGGCAGGGTGGCTAACTGTCAATTGCACCGTCATGTCCACTTCCCAGTTTACCTGGGAAAGCTATGTGGTAACTCCTCTCTGAACATACCACTGGCTCTACCTGTTTCACTCTCTGCTGCACCCTCCCACTCTCCACTGCACACTCCCACTCTCTACTGTACACTCCCACTCTCGACTGCACACTCCCACTCTCCACTGCACACTCCCACTCTCCACTGCACACTCCCACTCTCTACTGCACACTCCCACTCTCGACTGCACACTCCCACTCTCCACTGCACACTCCCACTCTCCACTGCACACTCCCACTCTCTACTGCACACTCCCACTCTCCACTGCACACTCCCACTCTCCACTGCACACTCCCACTCTCCACTGCACACTCCCACTCTCTACTGCACCCTCCCACTCTCCACTTCACATTCCCACTCTCTACGGTACACTCCCATTCTCGACTGAACACTCCCACTCTCAACTGAACACTCCCACTCTCCACACTCCCACTCTCCACTGCTCACTCCCACTCTCCACTGACACCCCCACTCTCTACTGTACACTCCCACTCTCGACTGCACACTCCCACTCTACTGCACTCCCTACCTGCAGTAATGCACTCCATCCTGCCCCATATCCATCCACATGACAGCCCTTCCGTGTGGAAAGCAGCCTCTGCTCCAGCAGCGGGCTAGATAGCTGTAGTACAGTTGTGCAATGGAATGTGCACTAGGAGAGGCCAGTGCATTCTAATGGGAGATGTCATCTCTCCTCCACCTATGAACTCTCTGTGGAAACTGGAGATGCGTGCAGCATTCATCAAGTGTTCATTAAACAAGTTCCAGTGTTGGGTAACACTCCCAGGCTGCTAATGAGCGCCTGCTGGATCATTTACTTCTCGGCAGGGAGGAGGGGCTCAGACTGCTCCACAAGGCCGGGGCCCATTCAAAGACCCCCCCACCCCTCCTCCACTCATCCTTTCCCTGTACCACTTCACTGCCAAGGCTGCTGCTAAGTTTACCGCCTTGTAAACTGCCTGCCGAGGTAGAGGATAATGATGTTGTTTTGGTTTTACCTCCTTCGCCTCCCTACAATTATTGGAATAGCAGAGTGGTTTCCAAGTCTTATTTTTCCATATCTCCAGGCTAGGAAGAGATACGAAGGTCTAACAGAATGGAGCGAGCACAAGGAACTCATTTTCATCCTTGGATACCTCTTGATGAGTACAGATGTTAGTTAGGAAGACTGGTAGCCATTTTGGTTCTACATCCTCTCCACCTTTGTTCCTAGTTTCCTCTGCTAAGTGGTTTGCTGTTCAGACAGTTTGTTGCAGGCCTCAACGAAGTCAAACCCTTCATATATCGCCGTGTTCTGATTGAACTGAACAATGCCGCTCGGCTCTGGATTTAATTTTGGATTGGAGATGCTTAATGTGAGTCTGGAAGGAGAGTTTACAGTCTAACCAGACACCCAGGTATTTGTAGTTGTCCACGTATTCTAAGTCAGAGCCGTCCAGGATTTAGCCTAGCAGTAAGGGTATCTCTGCATGCCAATATGGTAGCATAGAAAAATGTGGTGGTTTATATGGCTAAGTCTGACACTTGGCCAGGGTCCGTATATGTCAAGCTACCCAAAGTAGTGCTGATTTAGGATCAGTTTTGCCTTTCAGATCACAGTGAATAAGATCACATGGACAGGGGGGACCTGATCCTAGATCAGCAAACCTAGTCTGAGACGTTTGATACATACTGACCCTGGTCTCCTATTCTTCGTCTGAAATTACTCATTAGAGGCCTCAACTGTAGCAGATCAGAGAAGAAAAGACATCACATCATCTTTCATATCTATTAAAATATTTAGCCTGTGTTTAGTTAAAATGCTTTATTGTCTTGGCAACAATACAGGCATTCTTGACATTCCTGACATACATACAACTAGGGCTGATTTAGTAGCCTACAGTAGCCTACTTGTCCACTGTCTGAAACTGCAACTTAAAGCAGGTACAGCCTCAGTGTTCACAGTAAACGTCCACTGGAAGATGCACAGAACATTTCACAACATTGAAGTTTGCGCTCAGCAGACTTGAAATATATATATATTTTTCTACAGCTAGTCTTACTCCATTAGAAATTATTACATTGACAACCCTGTTTAAGTTCTCTTTTTTTTCAATTTAAAGTTTTATTAAGTTTTCTTGTTTTTCAATCAACCAACAAAACACATTCCACATTCACAGATGTGACAGGCTTAAAAAAATAAAAAGTCAAAAAATATAATAGTACATTTGAAAAAATAAAAATACAATTAAAATGAAAGATAAAGTCAAATAAAGACACTTATTTTTCTTAATCTATTTATTTTCCTTGGTGCATATATATATATACATATATATATACACATACATACATACATACACATACATACATACATACACACATACATACTCACACGTACTCAAAAACAAAATTAAAATAAAAACACACAAAAAACATATATAACACTTGCAGCAGCACTATCAAGGTTCTTATCAGCTATTTCTAGCATTCGCTGAGACGACGGGCCAATAATTCGTTTTTAGGTTTTACAGTATCTTACACAACATGTATCTGCGCATCCCGTTCACTCTGTCCAGTTTGAAATATAGTTGAGTAGTCTATCAAACTTGGGCTGTCTCTTGTGGAGGTCATAAGTGAGCTTTTCAAGAGGGAGAAAGTCAACAATCTGGTCAATCGTCAATCCACATTTTAAATGTAGGAGGGGTATTAGAGGCCCACAATAGAAGAACATTTCTTAGCAAAATATGTAATAGTCATGAGCAAATTTTCTCTGTCAGGATCAAGAACAAAGTCCTGCTGGGCAATAAGAAGATAGATACACGGGGTCATATCAAACTGTACCTCTAGTATTTTCTGTGCAGCAGTATGTATATGTATTGCCAGAATCTGGCAATCTCTCTACAGCTCCAAAATACATGCATATAGGTTCCACTTTCAGAGGTACATCTTTTACAGTTAGGAGACATATCTGTTTTTTTATTCTATGGAGTCTCAAAGGAGTATAGTAAAATTTGTACAAACATTTGTAATTAGATTCTTTCATTTTTACATTGGTAGAGGAACAGTATACCCTGTCGCAAACCTCCGCCCATAACTCATCACTGATAGTCAGACCAAGGTCCTTTTCCCAGATTATTTTCAAAGGAGTAAAGGAGGAGCCTCCTTTCTCAGAAAGGAGTCTATAGATGTGAGATATTTTGCCTTTAATGGATTGTGCTGTGACAAGAAGGGTTTCAACCTCATTCAACTGAGTTCTAAACTTCCTCTTGGAGGTAAATTAGGAAATTACATGTCTAATTTGAAGATATAAAAAAAAATTTAATTAAAAAATAATAAAAAATGGCACATCGAATTCACTGCAGAGCTCTTGAAAGGATTTCAGTGTAGTGGTTTTCTGATGAAATAGGTCTGAAAAGGTCCTGATTCCTAGAGTATGCCAAAGATTAAAGTTGGCATCCCTCAGGGCTTTTGGCAAGTCTAGGTTGCCTACTATAGGCGAGTGAGAACATATTTGGGAGGAAATGCCCAGGTATTTCTTACAGTCCCTCCACGCTAGTAGGGTGCTGTAAATCACAAAGGTTTTGGCTATGTTGCCCACTTCACTAAAGTTGTTAATGAATATAATTGAGTTTAAGGGCAATGAACCACAGGATTGGGCTTCTATCTAAATCCACGTTGACTCTTGTCTGTTTGTGATCCATGTTAGCATGTTGCGGATTTGGGCAGACCAGTAGTACAATTGAAGGGAGGGAAGGGCAAGACCACCCTTAGATTCAGGTTTCGATAGAGTGTAAAACTTGATCCTAGGTTTTTTATTGCCCCATATAAATTTGGTGATGCTTTGGTTAGTTGTTTTGAAGAAGGAAACTGGGAGATAGCATGGGAGCATCTGAAATAAGTAGTTCAGTCTAGGGAGGACGTTCATACGGATGACATTAATTCTTCCTACTAAGCTAATTGGGAGGGAGATCCAGGTTTGGAGATCGTTCTTGATTCGATCCAAGAGTGGAAGATCATTTTCCTTAAAAAGGCTATTCAGATATGGTGTTATGAAGATTCCGAGGTATTGAAACCCCTGTGTTTTCCATTGGAAAGGACACAGTGTCTTCATAGAGCTGGTGAGTGTAATATTGAGAGGGCAGACAGTGGATTTGTTAAAATTGATCTTATAACCTGAAAACTTGCCATACTGAGCAATTGTGTCTAAAATGAGAGGGAGGGATTTCTCAGGGTTGGATATGTAGAGCAAGACATCATCCACGTAAAGCGAAACAAGTAGAGCAGGGGGGACAGCGAGCACCCTTGTCTTGTGCCCCATTCCAGAGGGAATCTGTCAGTGTTCAGTCCATTAGTAGTCACCATGGTATTTGGATGAGAGTATAGTGATTTGATCCATTTAATAAAATTTGGGCCCATATTGAACTTTTCTAAGACTTAAAACAGAAAGCTCCACTCCATCCTGTCAAACGCCTTCTCAGCATCCAGTGAAGCCAGCAGGACAGGGTCTTCTGTGCGTTTACTTGATCAATAATATCAAAAAGACGGCGAATGTTATCAGAAGAGTATCTGTCTCTAATAAATCCAGTTTGGTCCGCTTTTATTATTTTGGGAAGAAGAGTGTTTAGTCTTTTGGCGAGCAATTTGGTAATTATTTTATAGTCGAAATCCAACAAGCTTATGGGCCGGAAGGACGAGCAGGATAGGGGGTCCTTGTCCTTTTTTAGCAACACTGTAATGCGGGCTGTGTGCATTGAGTCTGGGAGAACTCAGTTTTTGCAAAAATCCTCCAGCATTGGCATGTAGATAGGGCGGAGCTGGGGCCAAAAAGCTTTGTAGAACACTCTGGGGAATCCATCTGGGCCTGGGGACTTGTTAGGTGGCATGGAGGTAATTGCCTCCAGGATCTCCTCAGGAGTGAAGGGGGAGTTGAGATCTTCTTGGTCGGTCTCTGATAGTTTAGGTAGCGAGATTCCCTCTAGGAAAGAGTGGAGTTCTGCCTCCGTGTGTTTTCTCTCAGAGGTGTATAGTTTGCAGTAAAAATCATGAAAAGTTCAATTGATCTTTTTTGGGTCGTATGTGACCTCGTCCTCTGCTGTTTGGATAGCCATGATTGTACGCTCTGACTGCTCCTTTTTTAATTGGTAAGCAAGCAATCTACTGGGCCTATTGCTATACTCATGGTATTTCTGTTTAGTAAAGAAAACCTTTTTTTTTATCTCCCGAGTGTAGTCCAAATTCAGTTTGGCTTTGGCTGCTTTAAGATGACTCCAGGAGGTGCTGTCTGGGGATTGTTTATGTATTCTTTCACAGCATTCCAGCTCCCTCTCAAGATCTAGCCTGTGTGCTTCCATTGCTTTTTTCTTAGAGGAAGCATATGCGATTAGATGACCTCTTAGTGTGGCTTTAGAAGCGTCCCACATTGTGGCTGGAGAAACAGGAGAATCTTTGTTGTCTTGTGTGTAGTTGTCTATCCATGTAGTTACCAATGTATGGAACGCTTCGTTTGATAGAATGGAGGTGTTGAATTTCCAGCTCTTTGACCTCGGGATGTTTTTGCAGAGGTCAAAGCGGAGGTGGACAAAGGCGTGATCTGAAAGTGCTATGGGTCTGATTGTACATGTGGCTGAATTTATGAAACTTTTTGGGATAAAAATGTAATCTGTAGGTGTGGGTGTTATGGACATTAGAGTAGTATGTATAGTCCATAGATGAGCTATTATTCTCTCTCCAGATATCTATCAGTCCCCCATCTCTTTAGTAAGAGAGTTCAACATCTTTGCAGATCTATTATTTGTGGTGGGGACTTGAGAGGATTTGTCTAGGGTTGGGTTAAGGGTACAATTAAAATCTCCGGCCACCACGCCAAAGGAGACACAATGCTCATTGAACAGGGTTATCATTTTTGGCATGAAGGCAGGAGTATCAGTGTTAGGGGTGTATATGTTTAATATAGTAATTGGTTGACCATATAGTGACCCAGTTATCAAAATAAATCTCCCCTCCGGATCAGATATGCTTTTGTCAATTATGAAAGGAACATTTTTATGGATAAGTATGGCTGTGCCTCTACTGTTTGATTTGAAAGATGAGAAATACACCTGTCCCACCCAAGCTCTGCGGAGTGTGGCATGTTCAGCATCACAGAGGTGTGTCTCTTGTAATAGCGCGATGTCTGCTTTTTCCTTTTTTAGAGCACATAGTATCTTTTTCCGTTTTATTGCATGCCCTAGACCATGGCAGTTCCATGTCAATAGATTTAAGGTACTAGTCATCGTCATCGAACAGTAATCGAACTTTAGTGCAAGTCATCGCTGGGTAAAAGTGGATAGTAGTTACAGCTGCGTTCACATAAAAGGAAAATAAATGGTGTACATAAAATAATAATCTCTGAACACCCCAGCAGAGTTCCCAAACAACTCGACACATCCCGTTGGATCTATTACCCCCCCCTCAGTCTCAATTCTGTGTTCCGAATAAAACAAAAACCGGGAACAGTTAGCAACGCACAACGTCTCCCTCTCCCCACCAAAGAAATGCCTCATCCTCTCCACCCCGCATTGAGTAAATGACACAGTTGCCCTCGTCCAGACCGCAGTAAAAGAGGGGAGAAAAATAAAATCAATAGCCCAGCCTACATATACCTCCCCAAGGGACATAGGGAAACCCAAGTAATAATAGCAACAAAAAAACAGGGAAATAAAAGTAGGCTGAAACATTAGTAGGCCTAGGTTAGGCTATACAGCCCATCCCTCTCAGTTAAAGGAAAATAAATATAATTGGACGGCTATAATGACATTCAGGGGGTGGGTCTCTGGATATCGGCTATATGTTGTCTTACCTCCTTTAGTAATTGCATTAATCGCATTTAGTCATTGGTCTGTTTCTCATTGACCAGGATTGTCTTTCAAAAAACGTTTTGCCTCTTCGGGAGTTTTGAAGTGTCGCAAGGCTCCTTGGTGAAGAATCCTGAGCTCGTTTGGGTATTTGAATCCCCTGAAGATGCCTCGGACAATTGAGTATTTCTTCACTTCGTCAAACTCTCGGAGCTTTCGGCGTATTCCAGCTGACAGGTCCTGGTGTAAAGCGAGTTTGGCGTTTCCCACTGTGATGGTGTTGTTTTTCGCCGCCTGTAGGACTCGTTCCTTGTCAGTGAATCTCAGGAAACGTATGGTGATTGGGCGGGGTGGTTGTCTGGCTGCTGGTGGGGGCCTCAGTGCTCGGTGAGCTCTCTCGAGTTCTATGGGCCTGTCGGTGGACAGGTGAGCCACTCGGGAAGTTTGTCTTGCAGGTAGCGGATCAGTGGCATGTTTCCCTCTTCTTTTTCGCCCAGATTGAATAGAACACAATTTTTCCTTCGCCCCCTGTTTTCCAGGTCCTCTGTTTTCTCTTCCAGATGCTCAATTTTCTTTTTAGCATATGCTATTGTTTCCATGGCATCTGTCAATAAGTTTTCCATGGATAGGATTCGCCCCTCTGCCTCAACCATAAACGCGGGGCGCCTGGACATCTTGTTGTTGATGTCAGGCAAAGCGTTTTCCACGATTGTCACCTTGCCCCCTATCGCACTGAGCTGAGAGTTAATGGCATCTAATTTGGTGTTTAGTTCTGTACGTTGGGATCTCAACTCAGAAAGGATGTCTTCGACAGAGTGCGAGGTTGGCATTCGTTGTGCCTCGGGGGGGAGCGGGTTCTCTTGCTCCTGGCTAATGGCGCTAGTTTTTTCTGAAGCTAGCTTCTTCTTGGAGGCTTTTTCCGTCGCTAATACTCGAGTCCGGGTAAAAATGTCACCTGTAGTGTCGCCTTTTGTAGCCGCCATGACTTTTTCTTACTAAAGCTAAATGAGTTTGAACTTGGAGTGGAGGTAAGATTAGGAATTGGAAACTACTTGTGCGGAGCTCTTAGTTCATGCGGCCATCTCGTTCAAGGGTCACGTGATCCCCCGTTTGTAGGTTTTTAAATTATATACATCTCAATTGTTTATCTTTTCCAGTGATGAAGACATCGATGTCTCATGGTATAGTGGGGTATGCAAACTCTGAGCACCTGTATCTCTTGGATATTTTGGCATTCAGGTCTAAAAAGTCACTTTCTGAAGCACTTCCACAAAGGGAAAATATGTATGGAAGGTTTTGTTCAAATCAAAAGGGGTGCTGTCAAAAATAGTTTGAATTCAAGTGGATTTGAATTGCCCTGCCAAGGTTGTTCTTCTTAGACCAATTCTGTAAAAAAAAAAAACTTGAGGTATATGATCAGACCGGTAATATATCAGTTGTGTATTAATTGTGAGGCACAGCTGAGTGAGCATTTTTTATTTTACTGGACTGATGGTGCCTGCATCTTATGGTCAGTTTCACTGGAGGTAGTAAGAGAGCAGCAGAGAGGTCAGCCTCTCATCGTCCCTCCGCTCTCCCGTCCTCCCTCCGCTGAGACTGACCAAAAAGGGGACACCATCTTCCAGCTGATGGTGAAACTCGAGTCACACCACATTATTTCAGCCCCATGCACAAATTCATGTTTTTTTTATTCCTCAATATTAAAAAATACACAAGCCGCTAATAATAACAATGTAAGCCTATACATGTTGCTACTCGTTCATTGCAGCTGCAGTGCTGGTTGTAGCGTGAGTGGAAGCGTGAGTGGAAGTTGGGAGAATTGCATTTTACAAGTGTTGAATTAAAAGTGATGACAGTGCTGGATAAAAACTTAAACTCATAAAAACAGCAGCTCTTTGCTGTATTCATTGACAGCCTTTCTCTTGTCATGATTTTACAGAGGTGTGTGCTCAGCCCCCTCATGTATCCTGTTCACCCATGACTGCGTGGCTACGCACGTCTCCAACTCAATCATCAATCAGTCAATCAAATGTATTTATAAAGCTCTTGTCACAGCAGATGTCACAAAGTGCTTATACAGAAACCCCAAACAGCAGGCTATTCCGATGTAGAAGCACAGTGGCTAGGAAAAACTCACTAGAAAGGCAGGAACTTAGGAAGAAACCTAGAGGAACCAGGCTCTGAGGGGTGGCCAGTCCTCTTTTGGCTGGTTTAGATTATAAGAGTACATGGCCATTAAGGCCAGATTGTTCTTGAATCTGTTCAAACGCTCATAGATGACCAGCCGGGTCAAATAATAATCACAGTGGTTACTGTAGCCCCGTCTGACGGTACCACCGGACAGGGTCAACCAGGCAGGATATAACCCCACCCCACTTTTCCAAAACGCAGCCCCCAAACCATTAGATGGATATCAACAGACACACCAACTAACTACCCTGAGACAAGGCTGAGTACACAGCACAATCCCGAGGGGGTGCAAAACCAGATAGGAAGATCAGGTCAGGGACTCAACCCACTCAAGTGATGCACCCTCCTAGGGACGGCATGGAAGAGCACTAGAATATGGAAAAAAGCTGCCATTGAATTTTTCTTGATATGTTCGTCAAAAGAGAGATCAGGGTCCAGTGTAATACCGAGGTCCTTCACAGTTTTATTTGAGACGATTGTACAACCATCAAGATTAATTGTCAGATCCAACAGCAGACCTCTTTGTTTCTTGGGACCTAGAACTAGCATCTCTGTTTTGTCTGAGTTTAAATTTAAAAAATCATCCATGTTAGCTGACAACACAACAGTGGTATGCCTGATTACAGCCTACAGGTAGGAGGTGAAAGCCTTGAGTGGTGCCAGGAATCGTCAAACAAAACAAAGAAGCTGATCGTGGATTACAGGAGAGAGAACACACCCCCATCCACATTGACGGGCCGCAGGGGAGAGGGTCAAAAGCTTCAAGTTCCGGGAATGGTCCCTTCACACAGACAGTGGTGAAGAAGGTGCTACAGTACCTCTTCAACCACAGCAGGCTGAAGAAATTTGTCTTGGCAACAACCTATCCATGGCCTGTTCACGCTGCTACCATCTATAAGGCGGAAACCGTACAGGTGCATCAAATCCGGGGCCATGAGATTGAAAAACAGCTTCTATCTCCAGCCCGACTGTTAAAGGGACATAAAAAAAATGTCACTTCATTTTCATCTAGCACCACCCCAACATCATCATATGTGAAAATGGCACGTCTCTATGTTTTGTAGTAACAAAGATAGAGAACGGTAAGTGTTGTCAGTGACATCATCAATGTGCATCGTTTGATTTTTAGCTAATTATGAGTAGGCATTGCCTACTAATTGTCTACAAATTGATTGATGAGTCTCAGTTTTGGATTTATTCCATCTTTCGACAGCGTGCGAGTCTTCATATCTTCAGGTATTCTTATTTTGACTCCTACGCACCTGGAACAGACACTATTCAGTAGTAAGGACCATAAAAAAGTGCAGATAGCCTCATATACTGTATTCTAGTCATGGCTCTTCCTATATAACTACTGTTGTACACAGCTTTTCTATTCATATACACACACCATCACACACACACACACACACACACACACATACACACACACACACACACACACACACACACACACACACACACACACATATATATATGTATATATATATATATATATATATATATATATACACTGCTCAAAAAAATAAAGGGAACACTAAAATAACACATCCTAGATCTGAATGAATGAAATATTCTTATTAAATACTTTTTTCTTTACATAGTTGAATGTGCTGACAACAAAATCACACAAAAATTATCAATGGAAATCAAATTTATCAACCCTTGGAGGTCTGGATTTGGAGTCACACTCAAAATTAAAGTGGAAAACCACACTACAGGCTGATCCAACTTTGATGTAATGCCCTTAAAACAAGTCAAAATGAGGCTCAGTAGTGTGTGTGGCCTCCACGTGCCTGTATGACCTCCCTACAACGCCTGGGCATGCTCCTGATGAGGTGGCGGATGGTCTCCTGAGGGATCTCCTCCCAGACCTGGACTAAAGCATCCGCCAACTCCTGGACAGTCTGTGGTGCAACGTGGCTTTGGTGGATGGAGCGAGACATGATGTCCCAGATGTGCTCAATTGGATTCAGGTCTGGGGAACGGGCGGGCCAGTCCATAGCATCAATGCCTTCCTCTTGCAGGAACTGCTGACACACTCCAGCCACATGAGGTCTAGCATTGTCTTGCATTAGGAGGAATCCAGGGCCAACCGCACCAGCATATGGTCTCACAAGGGGTCTGAGGGATCTCATCTCGTTACCTAATGGCAGTCAGGCTACCTCTGGCCAGCACATGGAGGGCTGTGCGCCCCCCCCAAAGAAATGCCACCCCACACCATGACTGACCCACCGCCAAACCGGTCATGCTGGAGGATGTTGCAGGCAGCAGAACGTTCTCCACGGCGTCTCCAGACTCTGTCACGTCTGTCACATGTGCTCAGTGTGAACCTGCTTTCATCTGTGAAGAGCACAGGGCGCCAGTGGTGAATTTGCCAATCTTGGTGTTCTCTGTCAAATGCCAAACGTCCTGCACGGTGTTGGGCTGTAAGCACAACCCCCACCGGTGGACGTTGGGCCCTCATACCACCCTCATGGAGTCTGTTTCTGACCGTTTGAGCAGACACATGCACATTTGTGGCCTGCGGAGGTCATTTTGCAGGGCTCTGGCAGTGCTCCTCCTGCTCCCCCTTGTGCAAAGGTGGAGGTAGCGGTCATGCTGCTGGGTTGTTGCCCTCCTACGGCCTCCTCCACGTCTCCTGATGTACTGGCCTGTCTCCTGGTAGCGCCTCCATGCTCTGGACACTACACTGACAGACACAGCAAACCTTCTTGCCACAGCTCGCATTGATGTGCAATCCTGGATGAGCTGCACTACCTGAGCAACTTGTGTGGGTTGTAGACTCCGCCTCATGCTACCACTAGAGTGAAAGCACCGCCAGCATTCAAAAGTGACCAAAACATCAGCCAGGAAGCATAGCAACTGAGAAGTGGTCTGTGGTCACCACCTGCAGAACCACTCCTTTATTGGGGGTGTCTTACTAATTGCCTATAATTTCCACCTGTTGTCTATTCCATTTGCACAACAGCATGTGACATTTATTGTCAATCAGTGTTGCTTCCTAAGTGGACAGTTTGATTTCACAGAAGTGTGATTGACTTGGAGTTACATTGTGTTGTTTAAGTGTTCCCTTTTTTTGTTGATTAGTGTATATATATATACAGTATATACAGTTGAAGTCAGAAGTTTACATACACCTTAGCCAACTACACCAAACTCAGTTTTTCACAATTCCTGACATTTAATCCCAGTAAAAATCCCAGTTAGGATCACCACTTCATTTTAAGAATGTGAAATGTCAAAATAATAGTAGAGAGAATGATTTATTTCAGCTTTTATTTCTGTCGTCACATTCCCAGTAGGTCAGAAGTTTACATACCCTCAATTAGTATTTGGTAGCATTGCCTTTAAATTGTTTAACTTGGGTCAAACATTTTGGGTAGCCTTCCACAATCTTCCCACAATAACTTTGGTGAATTTTGGGCCATTCCTCCTGACCAAGCTGGTGTAACTGAGTCAGGTTTGTAGGCCTCCTTTCTCCTACATGCTTTTTCAGTTCTGCCCACACATTTCTATGGGAATGAGGTCAGGGCTTTGTGGCCACTCCAATACCTTGACTTTGTTGTCATTAAGCCAACTTTGGAAGTATGCTTGGGGTCATTGTCCATTTGCAAGACCCAATTGCAACCAAGCTTTAACTTCCTGACTTATGTCTTGAGATGTTGCTTCAATCCACATCATTTTTCTTCCTCATGTTGCCATCTATTTTGTGAAGTGCACCAGTCCCTCCTGCAGCAAAGCACCGCCACAACATGATGCTGCCACCCCCGTGTTTCATGGTTGGGATGGTGTTCTTCGGCTTCCCTTTTTCCTCCAAACATAACAATGGTCATTATGGCCAAACAGTTCTATTTTTGTTTCATCAGACCTGGGGACATTTCTCCAAAAAGTAAGATCTTTGTCCCCATGTGCAGTTGCAAACCGTAGTCTGGCTTTTTTTATGGTGGTTTTGGAGCAGTGGCTTCTTCCTTGCTGAGTGGCCTTTCAGGTTATGTCGATATTGAACTCGTTTTACTCTGGAAATAGATACTTTTGTACCGGTTTCCTCCAGCATCTTCACAAGGTCCTTTGCTGTTGTTCTGGGATTGATTAGCACTTTTCGCACGAAAGCACGTTCATCTCTAGGAGACAGAATGTGTCTCCTTCCTGAGCGGTATGATGGCTGCGTAGTCCCGTGGTGTTTATACTTGCGTACTATTGTTTGTACAGATGAACATGGTACCTTCAGGTGTTTGGAAATGAACCAGACTTGTGGAGGTCTACATTGTTTTTCTGAGGTCTTGGCTGATTTCTTTTGATTTTCCCATGATGTCAACCAAAGAGGCACTGAGTATGAAGGTAGGCCTTGAAATACATCCACAGGTACACCTCCAATTGACTCAAATTATGTCAATTAGCCTATCAGAAGCTTGTTAAGCCATGACAAAAAAAAATCTGGAATTTTCCGAGCTGTTTAAAGGCACAGTCAGCTTAGTGTATGTGAACTTCTGACCCACTGGAATTGTGATTAAGTGAATTATTAGTGAAATATTCTGTCTGTAAGCAATTGTTGGAAAAATGACTTGTGTCATGCACAAGGTAGATCTCCTAACCGACTTGCCAAAACTATAGTTTGTTAAAAAGAAATTTGTAAAATGTGTTGAAAAAAAGAGTTTTAATGACTCCAACTTCAACTGTACATAAGTTTTCAGACCCTTTGCTCAGTACTTTGTTGAAGCACCTTTGGCAGCGAATACAGCATCAAGTCTTCTTGGGTATGATGCTACAAGCTTGGCACATATGTATTTGGGGAGTTTCTCCCATTCTTCTCTGCAGATCCTCTCAAGCTATGTCAGGTTGGATGGGAGTGTTTCTGCACAGCTATTTTCATGTCTCTCCAGAGATGTGCGATCGATCGGGTTCAAGTCTGGGCTCTGGCTGGGCCACTCAATGACATTCAGAGACTTGTTCCGAAGCCACTCCTGCATTGTCTTGCCTGTGTGCTTAGGGTGGTTGTGTTGTTGGAAGGTGAACCTTCGCTCCAGTGTGAGGTTCTGAGCGCTTGGGAGCAGGTTTCATCAAGGATCTCTCTGTACTTTGCTCCGTTCATCTTTTTCTCGATCTTGACTAGTCTCCCAGCTCCTCCTCCAGACGTGGCGCTTGGCATTCAGGCCAAATAGTTCAATCTTGGTTTCATCAGACCATACAATCTTCTTTCTCATGGTCTGAGAGTCCTTTAGGTGCCTTTTGACCATCTCCATGCATGCTGTCATATGCCTTTTACTGAGGATTGGCTTCCATCTGGCCACTCTACCATAAAGGTCTGATTGGTGGAGTGCTGCAGAGATGTTTGTCATTCTGCAAGGTTCTCCCATCTCCACAGAGGAACTCTAAACTCTGTCAGAGTGACCATCGGGTTATTGGTCACCTCCCTGACCAAGGCCTAGTGGTTAGAGTGTTGGTCCAGTAACCGAAAGGTCGCTGGATCGAATCCCCGAGCTGTCAAGGTAAAAATCTGTTGTATTCTATCCCTGTGCAATGCAGTTAAACCACTGTTCCCCGGGTGCCGAAGACGTGGATGTCGATTATGACAGCCCCCAGCACCTCTCTGATTCAGAGGGGTTGGGTTAAATGTGGAAGACACATTTCAGTTGAATGCATTCAGTTGTACAACTGACTAGGTATCTCCCTTTCCCTTCCCCCCTCGATTGCTCAGTTTGACCTCTAGGAAGAGTCTTGGGGGGTTCTAAACTTCTTCCATTTAAGAATGATGGACGCCACTGTGTTCCTGCGGACCTTCAATGCTGCAGACATCTCCATGGAAACAGGATGCACCTGAGCTCAATTTCGAGTCTCATAAGGTCTGAATACTTATGTAAATAAGGTATTTCTGTTTTTTATTTGTAATGCATTTGCAAATATTTCTTAAAACCTGTTTTTACTTTGTCATTATGGGTTATTGTGTGAAGATAAAAACATTTTAATCCATTTCATTTAAGGGCTGTAACTTAACAAAATCTGATAAAAGTCAAAGGGTCTGAATACTTTACAAAGGCAATGTATATATTACTATTACTTACAGCTGCTACAGTATCACGGTTGCTATGAATGTCCTGGCACAAACCACCACCCCTCATATCTGTCAGAAATCACAATTTATGGGGTGTTCAAATTCAGTTTAGGAGAAGAAGGTCTGACTTTCACACTTCTGTTAGCAACTTTATAGGACGGTTAAAATGTCTGCTTTACGCCTCTTCTGTAAACTCATTCTGGACAGGAATGTTTGTCACGTTTTCTCGTCACCAGCTGGCCCAGACTGAGTTACCAAAGGGATCAAGTCCCAAATGGCACCATATTTCCCTATGTAGTGCACTACTTTTGAACAGGGCCAATAGGGCTCTGATCAAAAGTAGTGCAATATTTAGGGAATATTGTGCCATTTTGGACACAATCTGGCACTCTGAGACACTTAGGGGAGGATTTGATGAGAAATCTCAAATTATGAGCTCTGAAAGCCTGCTTTAGACAAGTGCTAAGAAAAGTATATTGCATCCATCTCTGGGAGACACAAAAACCCTGGGAAAATGTTAAGGTAGACAATACAGACAAGCGTTCAACAAACAAATACGCCTACCTGTTACGAATAACTATGAGTGGTGGGTGGAATCAGGCGCAGAGAGCAGGGTTCTGTCGTTTATCAAATTTATTTCACCGGTGCAACCAAAATGATCACGCCAACACACAGGGCGTATATAAGTTGCCAGTCCAAAACAACAGGACAAAATAGACCGGAGAATAAAGATATGAAAACAAATCACACCATCAAACATAGAGTAACAATTAACAAGCCCGCACAAATACCCAGCGGGCCTAGTGCCCTTAAATACCCTACAAACAAACCCTAATACAAAACAGGTGTACCCAATTAACCAATAACCAACACAAACGGAAAAAGGAATCGATGGCAGCTAATAGGCCGGTGACGACGACCGCCGAGCCCCGCCCGAACAGGAAGAGGCACCCTCTTCAGCGAGGTTCGTGACAGTACCCCCCCCCTGACGCACGGCTCCCGCAGCGCGCCGACCCCGGCCTCGAGGACAACCCGGAGGACGAGGCGCAGGGCGATCTGGGTGGAGGCGGTGGAAATCCCTCAAGAGGGAAGGATCTAAAATGTCCCTCCCCGGTACCCAGCACCTCTCCTCCGGACCGTACCCCTCCCAGTCCACGAGGTACTGCAGGCCCCTCACCCGGCATCTCGAGTCCAGAATAGCTCGTACTGTGTACGCCGGGGACACCTCAATGTCCAGAGGGGGTGGAGGGACCTCCAGTACCTCACTGTCTTGTAGGGGACCAGCTACCACCGGCCTGAGGAGAGACACATGAAACGAGGGGTTAATGCGATAATAAGAGGGAAGTTGCAATCTGTAACAAACCTCGTTTATCCTCCTCGGGACTTTAAATGGCCCCACACACTGCGGCCCCAGCTTCCGGCAGGGCAGGCGGAGGGGCAGGTTTTGGGTCGAGAGCCAGACCCTGTCCCCTGGTGCGAACACCGGGGCCTCACTGCGGTGGCGGTCAGCGTCTCTCTTCTGCCGTTCACTGGCCTGCCTGAGAGAATCCTGGACTGCCCGCCAGGTCTCTCTAGAGCGCCGTACCCACTCCTCCACCGCAGGAGCCTCGGTCTGACTCTGATGCCACGGAGCCAGACCGGCTGGTAGCCCAGTACGCATTCGAATGGCGACATATTCGTGGACGAATGCCGAAGAGAGTTCTGGGCCAATTCTGCCCACGGGACGTGCCCATTCTCCTGGCCGGTCCTGGCAATACGACCTCAGAAACCTACCCACTTCCTGGTTTACTCTCTCCACCTGCCCATTACTTTCGGGGTGATAACCAGAGGTAAGGCAGACCGAGATCCCCAGACGCTCCATAAACGCCTTCCAAACCCGGGACGTGAACTGGGGACCCCGATCGGAGACTATATCCTCTGGAACCCCATAGTGCCGGAAGACGTGGGTAAATAGAGCCTCTGCAGTCTGTAGGGCCGTAGGAAGACCAGGCAATGGGAGGAGACGGCAGGACTTAGAGAACCGATCCACAACGACCAGAACGGTAGTGTTCCCCTGAGATGGGGGAAGATCAGTAAGGAAATCTACCGAGAGATGGGACCATGGCCGTTGTGGAACCGGGAGGGGCTGTAACTTCCCTCTAGGAAGGTGCCTAGGAGCCTTACTCTGGGCGCATACCGAACAGGAGGAGACATAGAGCCTCACATCCCTAGCTAAAGTGGGCCACCAGTATTTCCCCTAAGACCCCGCACTGTCCTATCAATCCCCGGATGACCCGCAGACGGTAGTGTGTGAGCCCACCGAATCAATTTATCACAGACACCAAGCGGTACGGAACTTCGACCAGTCGGACACTGTATAGGCGCAGGTTCAACCCTCAACGCCCGCTCGATGTCCGCGTCCACCTCCCATACCACTGGGGCCACCAGCTGAGAGGCTGGAAGGATGGGAGTGGGTTCGATGGACCGGTCCTCGGTGTCATAGAGACGGGACAGCGCGTCGGCCTTAGTGTTGAGGGAACCTGGTCTGTAAGAGATCGTAAAATTAAAACGTGTAAAGAACATGGCCCACCTAGCCTGACGCGGATTCAGTCTCCTCGCTTCGAATATACTCCAGATTACGGTGGTCAGTCCAGATGAGAAAAGGGTGTTTAGCCCCCTCTAGCCAGTGTCTCCACACCTTCAGGGCCTTTACCATAGCTAGTAACTCCCGATCCCCCACATCATAGTTCCGCTCCGCCGGACCCAGCTTCTTAGAAAAGAAAGCGCAGGGACGGAGCTGCGCTGAGACAGCACGGCTCCAACCCCAGCCTCGGACGCATCCACCTCCACTATGAATGCTAACGAAGGGTCCGGATGCGCCTACACGGGAGCTCCAGTGAACAGTATCTTCAACTGGTTGAAGGCTCCATCAGCCTCTGCTGACCACCGCAGACGCACCGGTCCCCCTTCAGCAGTGAGGTAATGGGCGCCACTACTTGGCCAAAACCCCGGATAAACCTCCGGTAGTAATTGGCAAACCCTAAAAACCGACCGCCGAGCCCCGCCCGAACAGGAAGAGGCACCAGGTTCGTGACACTACCTGCGTGTTCTTTTCTCTTGAGCTTCCCTCCTATACTTATATTGGTCTTTGGATTTATATTTATTTTTACATGACACACTCTGATGAGGTGCTCTACAGGCGTGTGCTTTATGCTAACAATTGCACAAAAATGGGCCGATTTTTGGACCTAATGTAATAGTGAAAAAACGAATCAACAACGTTCACCTTTGTTCTCGACTCCTTTGCGGCGGTTGAAACAAAGTACTGTTCCATCTCTGGCTTCATAATGAGGAGTAGTGTTCCTCTGCCTCTGTGCTCCATAGTCCCACTGATACCTTTGATTTGTTGTCATAGGGATCAATTAAGGCTGCTGTATCTCATACGTAATGTGCAGATCTGTTTTTATTACAGGTATTTTGCTGGCTAATAAATGCCACAGCTGTCAGGATAGCTAAGCAACTGCATCATTACTGCCTTAAGTGTTGTGGCTCAGCTCGGTGACCCCAATTTCACACAGCACACACAGCGGTACACAGCACGTCAG
Organism: Oncorhynchus tshawytscha; assembly: GCF_018296145.1. Lineage (NCBI taxonomy): Eukaryota > Metazoa > Chordata > Actinopteri > Salmoniformes > Salmonidae > Oncorhynchus > Oncorhynchus tshawytscha. The sequence goes on from NC_056431.1 coordinate 42,138,342, forward strand.
ATGTCACACTGGTTTGTAAATGATAACAGGTTGGCATTTACATCAGTGACTTTGCCATTTTATTCCCAAATGGGTCACCCAGTAGGCTCTTTCTCATCAATCTAGTGCTATTTTTAATGGGAATTGTTAAACTGGCTAAATAACAAATCTCTCAAAATTGTAAGCAATACAGTAAAAATTGTGGTGTGAGCTTTTTGAGAATGATTCAGGGTTACACTATAAGGAGCCTAACTATGACCAAGGCTCTTCTATGCCAGAACTGAAGTGTGTGTGTCTGTGAGTGGCTGAAGTGACTGAGCCATCACTGGCCCCTGGCTTCCTTTCCATGCCCAGTGGTCTGCACAGAGATATGGCAACAGGAGAGCACAAATATGCCCTCTTTATAGGGTCCTTATGAGAGCTAGGTGCCATGGAGGTAACTGGTGAGTGGGCCCTGGTCAAACGTACTGCCATATGTAGGGAATAATGTGCGATTTGGGACGTAGTCCCCTGTGTGTGCCAGCTCTAACCTGCACGGCCTCAGGTAAAAGAGCCTTCAGAGCAGCATTAAACTTCTTCTGGATCGGTGTCCCATCCATGGTACGGTTGAGCTAACGTAGGCTAATGCGATTAGCATGAGGTTGTACGTAACAAGAAAATTTCCCAGGACATAGACCTATCTGATATTGTCAGAAAGTTTACATTTGTGTTAATCTTACTGCACTGTCCAGCTATTACAGTGAAATAATACCATGTTATTGTTTGAGGAGAGTGCACCATTTTGAACATGAAAAGTTATTAATAAACAAATTAGGCACATTTGGACAGTCTTGATACAACATTTTGAACAGAAATACAATGGTTCATTGGATCAGTCTGAAACTTTGCACATACCTTGCTGCCATCTACTGGTCAAAATCTAAATTGCAACTGGGCTGGAATAATACATTATGGCCTTTCTCTTGCATTTCAAAGATGATGGTACAAAAAAAAAAAAAATGTTTTTCTTTGTATTATCTTTTACCAGATCTATTGTATTATATTTTCCTACGTTCCTTTCACATTTCCACAAACTTCAAAGTGTTTCCTTTCAAATAGTACCAAGAATATGCATATCCTTGCTGAGCTACAGGCAGTTAGATATGGGTATGTCATTTTAGGCAAAAATGGAAAAAGGGGTGGATCCTTAAGTAACACAGGCAAGGCAGGTTCGGCCTAGGAGCACCGCTAGCTAGCTCTCAGCTCTCGCAGCTCTCTATCTCCATTTCCCTTTTTCTCTCGCTCTCTGCCCCTGTTTGTCTCTCTCTCGGCAGGTTTCCAGGTTTATTTGATAAAAGCAACGTGTGTAATGGAAACGGCAGATATAGGAGAAATGTTCTAAAGATCAACAAAAGTGTTATCTGTTTGACAAGTGTGGATTTTTCTTTTGTCAAACTTTCTTTACTGCATCAAATGATGATGGACTGTGTTTTTCAATAAAATGAAGATAGACAAATAATTTAGAAGGTATATTTTGCAACCTGTATGGCACAGCTGTACATTTTTGGTCCTTAATTGAAACTGGTATACTTTTTTACCTATCATAATTTTCTTTAGCCAATTTTGGTCTTTAATGTAAGAACGACAGATAAGTTCCTTACCTTCTCCCCCTTCCACTTGTCGCCTCCATTGTTTTTGCACTAATGGTGCAATCAGTTTGTTGTTATTTTGGAGAGAGTAGACATTTCCATATATTTTTTTAACAGCATTTGTGACATAACTCCACCAGTCCTATATATGATATAATTTACAAAGATTATACTGTTTGTTTAAAAAAAATCAACAATAACAAAAAATATACAGTTGAAGTTGGAAGTTTTTCACAATTCCTGACATTTAATCAGAGTAAAAAATGAATTGTTTTAGGTCAGTTAGGATCAGCACTTTATTTTAAAAATGTGAAATGTCAGAATAATATTAGAGATCATTATTTATTTCAGCTTTTATTTCTTTCATCACATTCCCAGTAGGTCAGAAGTTTACATACACACAATTAGTATTTGGTAGCATTGCCTTTAAATTGTTGTACTTGGGTCAAATGTTTTGGGTAGCCTTCCTCAACCATCCCACAATAAATTGGGTGAATTTTGGCCCATTCCTCCTGACCAAGCTGGTGTAACATTTTCTAAGTCACATTTTCTATGGGATTGAGGTCAGGGCTTTGTGATGGCCACTCCAATACCTTGACTTTGTTGTCCTTAAGCCATTTTGCCACAACTATGGAAGTATGCTTGGGGTCATTGTCCATCTGGAAGACCCATTTGCGACCAAGCTTTAACTTCCTGACTGATGTCTTGAGATGTTGCTTCAATATATCCACATAATTGTCCTCCCTCATGATGCCATCTATTTTGTGAAGTGCACCAGTCCCTCCTGCAGCAAAGCACCTCCACAACATAATGCTGCCACCTCCGTGCTTCACGGTTGGGATGGTGTCTTCGGCTTGCAAGCATCCTCCTTTTTCCTCCAAACATAACTATGGTCATTATGGCCAAACAGTTCTATTTTTGTTTCATCAGACCAGAGGACATTTCTCCAAAAAGTACGATCTTTGTCCCCATGTGCAATTGCAAACCGTAGTCTGGATTTTTTGGCGGTTTTGGAGAAGTGGCTTCTTCCTTGCTGAGCGGTCTTTCAGGTTATGTCGTTATGGGACTCGTTTTACTGTGGATATAGATACTTTTGTACCGGTTTCCTCCAGCATCTTCACAGGGTCCTTTGCTGTTGTTCTGGGATTGATTTGCACTTTTCGCACCAAAGTACGTTCATCTCTAGGAGACATAACGTATCTCCTTCCTGAGCGGTAGGACGGCTGCAGAGTCCCATGGTGTTTATACTTGCGTACTATTGTTTGTACAGATGAACATGGTACCTTTAGGCGTTTTGAAAATTTTCCCAAGGATGAACCAGACTTGTGGAGGTCTACACATTTTCTTTCTTGGCTGATTTCTTTTGATTTTCCAATGATGTCAAGCATAGAGGCACTGAGTTTGAAGGTAGGCCTTGAAATATATCCACAGGTACATCTCCAATTGTCTAAAATGATGTTTTAATGACTTCAACCTAAGTGTATGTAAACTTCAACTGTATATATGTATTTGTATAAATTATTATATTTGAGTTTAACCATAATATTTGTTGTAATATTTGTTCTGGTGGATTAAACTGAAATTGCAACCTGCTTTCTCTTAATAATTGGATGAAGCATGCAGTTCGTCATCAAGGCTTTTTATGTTGAGTGTGGCATGAGATATCTTACTGTTAGATTTGGATTGCTTTGGAGTCCATACTAGGCATGATATCACCACCATGTCTTGTTTCTGGGCTTGTGTGTTAAAACAGAGATAAAACACCAAGATATTCTGAGAGTGGCCCAGGTTGCTTAGTGGACTACTTTTGACCTGGGCCCATAGGGTCTTTGGTCAAAATTAGTGCATTATACAGGGAATGGGGTGCTATTTGGGACACACTCACCCATACTTAAATTAGGTTGGTTGATTCAGTGACATGCACCCGGGAGCATGTTTGTTCATTATGCTTCTTACTGAATGACTCTGAGGCCTCATCTTCACTGTCACTTTCTAACCTTGTTGAGGATGGCTCCGTTGTCAAGCTCAAAAAGCCTACAATTTTCCCAGATGGCCACAAATTTTTCACTCCTTGTATTGGTCAGCCTGTTGCGTGCTTTGGTGTGTGTGTTCCAAACAAGGACCAGTTGTGCTCTGAGGCAGCTGATGTTGGTGTGATTTGGAGGATGATGGAGGCAACAGGGGAAAGAGCGTCAGATCCACAAAGTCCCTTCCACCAGGTGGCTGATGAGATATGTTGGCACGACTGCCATATTGCATCTCCATCCCAAAGCCATTGCTTGGAAGTGTACTTCGCCAGACTGCCAAGAACCTTGCCCATATCCAGGCCAAGGTGGCAAGACATGGTAGTGATGACACCATAGGCCTTGTTGATCTCTGCACCAGACAGGATGCTCTTGCAAGCATACTTGGGATCCAACATGTACACTGCGGCGTGTATGGGCTTCAGGCAGAAGTCTTCACGCTTTTTGATGTACTTCAGAACTGCAGTTTCCTCTGCTTGGAGCAACAGTGAAGTGGGCAGAGCAGTACGGATTTCTTCTCTTACATCTGCAAGCAGAGTCTAAACATCAGACAGGATGGCATTGTCTCCCTCAATCTGTTCAATGGCTTCTGCTATGGGTTTCAGGAGTTTCAGGCTGCTTACCACTGTCAAAATACATCATCCAGGAGGATCCTCTAAATGGGGCTGTCCATATCGGCAGACTGTGATATGGCCATTTCTTGGAGAGACTCCTTCTCATCCAGGAGACTGTCAAACATGATGACAACACCACCCCAACGGGTGTTGCTGGGCAGCTTCAATGTGGTGCTCCTATTCTTCTCACTTTGCTTGGTGAGGTAGATTGCTGCTATAACTTGATGACCCTTCACATACCTAACCATTTCCTTGGCTCTCTTGTAGTATGTATCCATTGTTTTCAGTGTCATGGTGTCCTTGAGGAGCAGATTAAATGCATGAGCAGTACAGCCAATGGGTGTGATGTGAGGGTAGGACTCCTCCACTTTAGACAAAGCAGCCTTCATGTTCGCAGAATTGTCCGTCACCAGTACAAGTACCTTCTGTGGTCCAAGGTCATGGATGACTGCCTCCAGCTCATCTGCAATGTAGATTGGTGTGTCTGTTGTTCCTTGTGTCTGTTGTCTTGTAGAATACTGGTTGAGGGGTGGAGATGATGTAGTTAATTATTCCTTGCCCACGAACATTCAACCACCCATCAGAGATGATTGCAATACAGTCTGCTTTCTCTATGATTTGCTTGACCTTGACTTGAACTCTGTTGAACTCTTCATCCAGCAAATGAGTAGATAAAGAATGTCTGGTTGGAGGGGTGTATGCTGGGTGAGGAACATTCAGAAATCTCTTCCAATACACATTGCCTGTGAGCATCAGAGGGGGACTAATTGCATACACAGCTCAAGCAAGACATTCATCAGCATTTTTCTGACTACATTCCTCCATTGAGTCATAAAAAACTTCTGGTTCCAGGAGGACCACGAGCTATTGCTATCGATAAGGTGTCTGGTTCATCATTTTCACCTCAAATAGAAGTAGAAGGACTTTTGTCAGAGGTTGCTTGTTGTGAGCGCTGAGGGAACTTTATGTACTTAAAGTGGCAGATGGTTCTGCATCTTTGTTGCATTCTTCACATATGATTTGGGTACAGTATTTGCAAATGTACACAGTGTTTCCTTGACAGTGTGTTGGCAGTAGCATTAGCTGCAACAGTCTGAAATGTCTCCACATATCAGATAGTGCCTGTGGTATTTTCCCTTCCTGTAAAGATTAGAAAAATAGATTAGAAACATATACAAGGATTCCATGTATCAGATAAATAGCCTCCTGAGGTTGAAGTTAGATTAAACAACTCCTTTGTAAGATAAATATTTTAAAATGAAACATGTATGGAAACAGCTGAATTAACACTCCTCAGTTAGAAGGCTCAAGCATGCTAAAACCCACATGGTAGCAAAAACTAACTAGCAGAAATTGTTAACAAGTTAGAAATGATTTAAACACACTTTGCTGTAGGCTACTGTTTACTTTTAACAAAAAAATTATGTATGTCGCATAAAATATATTCACCCCACCCAGTATTGTAATCAAAACTTACCAGAAAGCATGTAGTCCTTGGCTCAGACAGTGTAGTAGTGTGGGCTCAATAGCATCTCGTTATTGTGCAAGATCTTGAGAATCAGCTGTACATGTGATGGAAGATTGCACTGTGCATGCAGATGTCACGCTGGTATAAAGGATTTGGAGACAGGAACCGGGATACATAATAGGGTTTTTAATACACCCAAAACAAACACGTATACAAAACACTAGGATGTACCCAATCAAAAGAGCGAGGGTAAACCTCGAAGAACGACTCAGGACGAGACCCGTAATACACAATGCACAAAACACGCAGCACAAAAGCTGAAACAACACAATGGTACACACACAACCAACGGACATGGGAACAATACCCGACAAGGACAATGGGGACAAGAGAGCTCATATATAATATACTGTACTAATCAGGGGAAATGGGAACCAGGTGTGCATAATCAGATAAGACAGTCCGGGGTTGATGATAATGAATCCAGTTCAGTGAAGCCTAGAAGGCCGGTGACCTCAACCTCCGGAACTGCTGAACAGAATGAGCAGCAGGATCCGTGACAGAAGAGGGGGGCAATTCAATTCATTTGGGGATGGTTTAAACAAAATATGCCACAAGACAGAATTGCCTTATGTGTATCCCACAAAAAAGGTTCACTGTTATAAGCTAACTTTTTTTATGAATTTAAAACTCGCAAAATTCCCTTGCTTAACTTCCCATGGAGAATTTTCACTAAATTTCCAGAAATTTACCGGAAAGTTTCCGACCCTTTGCAACCCTAACCAAGACAAATATGATTCTTCATGTTCTGAATCGTTCAGTGAGGTATTTCTCTAACAAATCATTAACATTATATCCAGCAAGTCAGAATTCGTAACCAAATACATCCGATAATAAGCACTGAGCTCTGTTGACAGAGCGTTGCAGCTTTAAATACTTTTGAGGATTTTAAGTTTTTTATGGTTGTGTCTTCCACGTTGTTTCCGCAGATCACAAATGGCAAAATTAACAAGACATGAGCTGAATTAAATGTAAAAGTCTTTGAAAATGAAAAGCTTGGAGTACGCTCAGTGCTACATTGCCATTTCACAGAGATACACTTGTTTTTGTGAGAAGTCTTCGAAATAGAACAGGATCTTCACATGGATATGAACAGAGAGAAGAAAGATGAGGAGTTCAATGGTAAACCTGTCTGGTAGCCTTAATTTCTCGCACAGCGTCTAGCCCAGCTGACGTTTTCCTGATTTATGACTACTTTATCGGTCTGGCCTGATTTAGTCGCCCTTAAACTCCAGTAGATTTTGAACGGTTGATAATAGAGACATGAGGTTTGGCCCTTTGGTTTTCTTCGAGGATTATCTAAACAATGAACATATTATTTGACCCATTGTTCAAAAGACGCGTTTTTGATTGGACACCCTAAGTAAATGCAGTGTCGTCAATAGGTTTGATTTCTTTGATGTGAAGTTGACATGCTTTGTACTGCCGTTATACTGAACACTGCTGCAGGGTCCAGGAGCACCAGCTGCATGCATTTACACACATTTAGCATGCAGCTTTGGTGCTACAATTTACTCAGATTTTAGTTGTTGGATCATTTGTTCCTGGAACAATCTCTATATTTATTGTATTCCAATCAGGTTTTATCAGTTTGTTTTTACCTCTGAAATCAAGGTCATTCTTTACCCATTCCTTTCTATAATTAGCTTGATTAGCCTCCCAAATGCATCGTTTAGTTTTTCCAAGTATGTTCAAATGTTACTTTCAAAATACAAAAACATATCAGCTGTTTAAACTGGGTGAATGATATTAATGTCAATGCAGCAGTTTTCGACAGCAGTATTCAAAGGAAAGTCAATAGTTCACAGGCCTATTCTTTATAACAGACTAGAGTCCTATGGAACACTCTATGTACCCTGGTCAAAAGTAGTGCACTAGGTAGGGAATAGGGTGCCGTTTGGGACACATCCTTACACTTACATCTCTTCTTGCCCCGCAGTTACATGACTAATGACCAATGTATAGGTTAGCCTACTAAAAGGGGTCGGGTGGGGTTACACTGTTACAGCTAACGCTTGGCATTGTGCATGGTGATCTTAGGCTTGTGTGCGGTTCCTCGGCCTTAGAAACCCATTTCATGAAGCTCCCCATGAACAGTTATTGTGCTGACGTTGCTTCCAGAGGCAGGTTGGAACTCGGTAGTGAGTGTTGCAACAGAGGACAGGCGATTTTTACACTCTTCAGCACTCGATGGTCCCATTCTGTTAAGCTTGTGTGGCCTACTACTTCACGGCTGAGCCGTTGTTGATCCTAGACATTTCCACTTCACAATGACAGCACTTACAGTTGACTGGGGCAGCTCTAGCAGGGTGAACATGTGACAAACTGACTTGTTGGAAATGTGGCATCCTATGACGGTGCCACGTTGAAAGTCACTGAGCTCTTCAGTAAGGGCATTCTACTGAAAATGTTTTTCTATGGAGATTTCATGGCTGTGTGCTTGATTTTATACGCTTGTCAGCAATGGGTGTGGCTGAAATAGCCGAATCCACTAATTTGAAGGGGTGTCTACATACTTTTGTATATATAGCGTAGATTGCAGACTTTAGAGAAAGGAGAAGCCAGCCGAGCAGCGTGTGTGTGAAAATGAAGGGGCTGATTGTGGACTTCAGGAGACAGCAGAGGGAGCACGCCGCCATCCACATCGACATCGACGGGTCCTCAATGAAGGAGGTGAAAAGCTTTAAGTTCCTCTGTGTTCACATCACTGACAATCTGGAATGGTCCACCCACACAGAGTGTGGTGAGGAAGACCCAAACAAACTTTTACAGATGCACCTTTGAGAACATCCTGTCTGGCTGTATCACCACCTGGTACGGCAACTGCACTGCCTGCAACCGCAGGGCTTTCCAGAGGGTGGTGCGGTCTGCCCAACTCATCACCGGGGGCACACTGCCTGCCCCCCAGGACATCTACATCACCCAATGTCACAGGGAGGCCAAAAAGACCATCATGGACATCAACCACCCGAGCCACGGCCTGTTCACCCCACTATCATCCAAAAGGTGAGGTCAGTACTGGTGCATCAAAGCTGGGACCAAGAGACTGAAAAACAGCTTCAATCTCAAGGTCATCAGACTGTTAAATAGCCATCACTAGCCGGCCTCCACCCAGAACATAGTCACTGTCACTATCCAGCTACCACCCGGTTACTGAACCCTGCACCTTAGAGGATGCTGCCCTGTGTACATAGACATGCATTCACTGGTCACTTTAATAATGGAACACGGGTCACTTTAATAATGTTTATGTACTGTTTTACTCATTTCATTTGTATATACTGTATTCTAGTCAATGCCAATCTATTCAACTATTTCTGTATATACAGTCGAAGTCGGAAGTTTACATACACCTTAGCCAAATACATTTAAACTCCTGACATTTAATCCTAGTAAAATTTCCTTAGTCTTAGGGCAGTTAGGATCACCACTTTTATTTTAAGAATGTGAAATGTCACATTCCCTCCAGTGGGTCAGAAGTTTACATACACTCAATTAGTATTTGGTAGCATTGCCTTTAAATTGTTTAACTTGGGTCAAACGTTTCAGGTAGCCTTCCACAAGCTTCCCACAATAAGTTGGGTGAATTTTGGCCCATTCGTCCTGACAGAGCTGGTGTAACTGAGTCAGGTTTATAGGCCTCCTTGCTCGCATGCGCTTTTTCAGTTCTGCCCACACATATTCTATAGGATTGAGGTCAGGGCTTTGTGATGGCCACTCCAATACCTTGACTTTGTTGCCACAACATTGGAAGTATGCGTGGGGTCATCGTCCATTTGGAAGACACATTTGCGACTAAGCTTTAACTTCCTGACTGATGTCTTGAGAAGTTGCTTCAATATATCCACATAATTTTTCTCCCTGATGATGCCATCTATTTTGTGAAGTGCACCAGTCCCTCCTGCAGCAAAGCACACCCACAACATGATGCTGCCACCCCCATGCTTCACGGTTGGGATGGTGTTCTTTTGCTTGCAAGCATCCCCCTTTTCCCTCCAAACATAACGATGGTCATTTTGGCCAAACAGTTCTATTTTTGTTTCATCAGACCAGAGGACATTTCTCCAAAAAGTACGATCTTTGTCCCCATGTGCAGTTGCAAACCGTAGTCTGGCTTTTTTATGGCAGTTTTGGAGCAGTGGCTTCTTCCTTGCTGAGCGGACTTTCAGGTTATGTCAATATTGGACTCGTTTTACTGTGGATATAGATACATTTGTACCTGTTTCCTCAAGCATCTTCACAAGGTCCTTTGCGGTTGTTCTGGGATTGATTTGACGGCTTTGTGGACCCATGGTGTTTATATTTGCGTACTATTGTTTGTACAGATGAACATGGTACCTTCAGGCGTTTGGAAATTGCTCCCAAAAATGAACCAGACTTGTGGAGGTCTACAATTTTGGTTGATTTCTTTTGATTTTCCCATAATGTCAAGCAAAGAGGCACTGAGTTTGAAGGTAGACCTTGAAATACATCCACAGGTACACCTCCAATTGACTCAAATTATGTCAATTAGCCTATCAGAAACTTCTAACGCCATGACATAATTTTCTGGAATTGTCCAAGCTGTTTAAAGGCACAGTCAACTTAGTGTATGGAAACGTCTTACCCACTGGAATTGTGATACAGTGAATTATAAGTGAAATAATCTGTCTGTAAACAATTGTTGTAAAAATTACATTAGTAGATGTCACAATCGACTTGCCAGAGCTATAGTTTGTTGACAAGAACTTTGTAGAGTGGTTGAAAAACAAGTTTTAATGACTCCAACCTAAGTGTATGTAACTTCCGATTTCTATTCTACGTATTCTTCAGATATACTAAATATTCTATCTGCATACTGTCCATACTGTCTATTCATCACATATGTATATGTATATATATATACACTGCTCAAAAAAATAAAGGGACCACTTAAACAACACAATGTAACTCCAAGTCAATCACACTTCTGTGAAATCAAACTGTCCACTTAGGAAGCAACACTGATTGACAATAAATTGCACATGCTGTTGTGCAAATGGAATATACAACAGGTGGAAATTATAGTCAATTAGCAAGACACCCCCAATAAAGGAGTGGTTCTGCAGGTGGTGACCACAGCCCACTTCTCAGTTCCTATGCTTCCTGGCTGATGTTTTGGTCACTTTTGAATGCTTGCGGTGCTTTCCCTCTAGTGGTAGCATGAGACCGAGTCTACAACCCACACAAGTGGCTCAGGTAGTGCAGCTCATCCAGGATGGCACATCAATGCGAGCTGTGGCAAGAAGGTTTGCTGTGTCTGTCAGCGTAGTGTCCAGAGCATGGAGGCGCTACCAGGAGACAGGTACATCCGGAGACGTGGAGGAGGCCGTAGGAGGGCAACAACCCAGCAACAGGACCCCTACCTCCGCCTTTGTGCAAGGAGGAGCACTGCCAGAGCCCTGCAAAATGACCTTCAGCAGGCCACAAATGTGCATGTGTCTGCTCAAACAGTCAGAAACAGACTCCATGAGGGTGGTATGAGGGCCCGACGTCCACAGGTGGGGGTTGTGCTTACAGCCCAACACCGTGCAGGACGTTTGGCAGTTGACAGAGAACACCAAGATTGGCAAATTCGCCACTGGTGCCCTGTGCTCTTCACAGATGAAAGCAGGTTCACACTGAGCACATGTGACAGACGTGACAGAGTGTGGAGACGCCGTGGAGAACGTTCTGCTGCCTGCAACATCCTCCAGCATGACCGGTTTGGCGGTGGGTCAGTCATGGTGTGGGGTGGCATTTCTTTGGGGGCCGCACAGCCCTCCATGTGCTCGCCAGAGGTAGCCTGACTGCCATTAGTTACCGAGATGAGATCCTCAGACCCCTTGTGAGACCATATGCTGGTGCGGTTGGCCCTGGGTTCCTTCTAATGCAAGACAATGCTAGACCTCATGTGGCTGGAGTGTGTCAGCAGTTCCTGCAAGAGGAAGGCATTGATGCTATGGACTGGCCCACCCGTTCCCCAGACCTAAATCCAATTGAGCACATCTGGGACATCATGTCTCGCTCCATCCACCAACGCCACGTTGCACCACAGACTGTCCAGGAGTTGGCGGATGCTTTAGTCCAGGTCTGGGAGGAGATCCCTCAGGAGACCATCCGCCACCTCATCAGGAGCATGCCCAGGCGTTGTAGGGAGGTCATACAGGCACGTGGAGGCCACACACACTACTGAGCCTCATTTTGACTTGTTTTAAGGACATTACATCAAAGTTGGATCAGCCTGTAGTGTGGTTTTCCACTTTAATTTTGAGTGTGACTCCAAATCCAGACCTCCATGGGTTGATAAATTTGATTTCCATTGATAATTTTTGTGTGATTTTGTTGTCAGCACATTCAACTATGTAAAGAAAAAAGTATTTAATAAGAATATTTCATTCATTCAGATCTAGGATGTGTTATTTTAGTGTTCCCTTTATTTTTTTGAGCAGTGTATATATATATATATATATATATATATATATATATAATACGTAGGACTCCGACATTGCTCGTCCTAATATTTATATTTTTCTTAATTCCATTCTTTTACTTTTAGACTTGTGTGTATTGTTGTGAATTGTTCGATATTACTGCACTGTTGGAGCTAGGAACACAAGCATTTCGCTACACCCGCAATAACATCTGCTCAATATTTGTATGCAACCAATCAAACTTGGTTTGATATTGATCTGAAGGCAGTGAAATGAAGTGAGTTAGAGGGCAAATGAGGGGGAGGGGTGTAGTGGAAGTGGAGGAGAGAGGGAGCTCGTGTGCGTTGGTGGAGTGGGTCTCCTTGGTTAATTCCTTAAGGGAGGATAGTAATGAGATTTTCCATAATTTCTCTCTTCCCCTCCCTCTCTCCTCCTCTCCGTTTTACCAAATGTATCCTTTTGCTGGATTTCTCCTCTTAACCCTCAACCAGGTTGGAATCATAGAAATAGAATTGCTTAATTCTGTTTCTATGTTTGGAACATCCTCCCGCTCAACCAATATGGTGTAGCATTTGTTCCTATAGATAATACAGTAGTAATACACAGTTTGTAAGAGAATGTCTTGGGAGTAGAGAAGTAAACATGTTCATGGTGGTAGAGTGGTTTCTGCTGCGGGGTCAGTCTTGTTTTGATTTTTCAATGAAACATCCAATGAAACATACATTGCATCCATCAGCAGATTTCATGTGATAATAAAACGTTTGGATTTTTCTTGCGTCCCCTGCCACCACAGCAGCAAATAATTGTAAATGTGTGTGTGTGTGTGTGTGTGTGTGTGTGTGTGTGTGTGTGTGTGTGTGTGTGTGTGTGTGGCGGCATTAGTTTTGACTTCATTATGTCTTGGCAGTATATTATGTGGCTGGACAGGTTTGTATTTAATCAGATGGACTGCCAGCAATATTAATAACTTGAAGAGAGAGGGGAGGGGGAGGTGCTGACAGAATGCAGTATATTAACTTATTGTACCCCAGGCCTCCCCACTGCCCTTAGGGGTGGGGTGGCAAGGTTGTCAGCCCCATATAAATATTAATACTAATCACCCTTTTTTTCTACTGTGTTCTTGACTTGTTAATTGTTTACTCCATGTGTTGTCTGTTCACACTGCTATGCTTTATCTTGGCCAGGTCGCAGTTGCAAATGAGAACTTGTTCTCAACTAGCCTACCTGGTTAAATAAAGGTGAAATAAAAAAATAAAATAAAAAATATCATACTATTTCTATGGTCAGCCCATCATATGTGGAGCCCATATCCCCCTGGCTCCTCATTAACATGTTGGGGTAATGTACATACAAAATAACAGCGTCATCACCCAGTTGTGGATGTATTGGTTTGCAGTGTGTTTGTTTTGTGAGCTCATGATTTATTAGCAGTGAAAACCAATGTACATTCTTTGGAACATCATAGCAGACAAGTATACAGCAGGCTACATGTAAGAGGATAAAGGCCTACACTGTCAGTGAAATTATGCCAAATAAATATATAATGCAGTCCACTCAACACAAGTACAATAGCAAGGGGTTGACACTAGGTTTGCAAAATTCTGGAAACTTTCAATAAATTCTCTGGTTTTCCCGAAATCATTTTTTGGAGGATTCCGGACTTCCTACTTATTCCCTCCTGACTCCGGGAATCCTCCAAAAGGGATTTTTTTTGCGATCCTTTTTTAATATTTTTTAAATTGTTTTATTTTTTTGGTAACATTTACAGGAGACAACAGTTAAGACCAAAAAGTGAAGCATTTTCTATTTCATTCTACTGTTGTGTTCTTCATTGATTTTCCGAGGCTCTTTGAGTGAGAGCTGCATCATGTAGAATGGCACGCTGGACTTGTTGAAGAGAGACAGACACTGTCACAGCATTCCTAACGAGGCAGGCAGGCTGGACTTGTGCAAGCAAACCCTGCAGAGTACTCCCTCTGTAGTGCACTGAGCTGCACTGTGCTGTGCTCCATGCTTTCTGTATCCACATCTGTGTTAGTATGCCTTCCTCTCTGCCTGCGCATCCCCAGCAGCAGTGTGTGTACGTGTGTGCAGTTGTGTGTGTGTGTGTCTTTCTGTGTGTGTCTTTCTGTGTGTGTGTGCGTGTGTGGAGCGCGGTAGCAGGGGCAGAGCCAGTCACTCTCTCTGGTTTGGCCTGCCTGTGAATATTAACGTGAGTCAATTCTCTTCTCTCACACAGCAGAGCTGCAAGCCGAGAAAGAGCCAAGCTCCTCCTCCTCCCCTGCCACTCAGGAGCTGATGACAAGGCTGGGCTTCTTACTGGGAGAAGGGATCCCAGGCACAGCTCGCATACCTATGGAAGACAAGAATGAAAAGAAGGTATTTCATTTCCCCCTGCAGCTGCTGCAGCAGCCGCACAACAACAGAGATAGAGAGCTAGAAAAAGGGAGGGGAGTTGAGAGAGTGTGAAAAGAGGGGAAAGAAGAAAGGATGCTTTTTTGGTGCAGCTTGCGCTTGCATTTGCCCCCGCTTCTTTGGACTTGGATTAAAGTCTCAATTCTTCCACGGAAATGATACTAATTGCGGCGAATAAGGGTAACTCTAAACTCTAACATCAACATGTTCTCAGAGATGTTTTGTGTCTGTAAACTAAGTGAATGTTTGGTTAGTTAAACTGCTCAAGTGTGTTAGTGTTGGAGTATGAGCCTGAGGTATCCAGTGTGATGATCTTAGGCAAACTTGAGTGGCTCTTGCAGGGGCACTTGAGTATGTAACAGAAGTGTACAAGCTTACCTCCAGAAATAGAGTTATGTCAAGTCTTCTGCTCAGTTTGTTTGGCTCTGCTAATTAGTCAGAAGCTCAGTGGAAGGGAGCAGAGCTCCCCATTGATTTTTCTCTTCATGCTTCTTTGACACATTTTGGCCCAGAATCGGTCATTCTAGTCACTTTTAAGAAGCTTATATTTTATGAATCATATTCATTAGTCGAGATGTCAGTGAGAATCCCAAGAAATTAGGGTAACACTGGTTTTGTGATGTTTTTTGTCAATCTAGAATGATGTTCTTCTCAGTGCTTTAGAGAGAAATGTTTGGAAGTATTGATCATCTGCTAAAAGGTCCCTGAGCAGTCATTCTAATTCCCATGTAAAATAGCCCTTTGAGTGACTAAAACATCACCTGCAATATTTTTCAAAGAGTATTTTTCTCTTAGGGCAAACTACCAGGAAGTCTGAAAAGACAGAATGAGTGGGCGGGGAGCTCACCTCGACTGACGGTTCTTTGAGAACGCCTATGTCAAGCAACATGGATGCAGTTAGATTATCTCAACCAAATTTGCTGATACACAAAGCAACTCAAACAACATTGAAATTGCATGCAACATCCAATCCTGTCATACATCACATCATGGTTTCACAAAGAGTGTTTTATCCAACTGTTTTGTAACAGCATCAATATGGAAAAAAAGGAATTGTCAGCACTGTTTATCAAACTAGTTAGCTAGTTCATCTTGGACACATTCAGTTGAAGCTTTACAGGGTAAACTGGGTACTTTTCATAAAATATATACACTGAGTGCACAAAACATTAAGGACACCTGCTCTTTCCATGACATAGGCTGATCAGGTGAATCCAGGTGAAAGCTATGATCCCTTCTTGATGTCACCTGTCAAATCCACTTCAATCAGTGCAGATGAAAGTGGAAAGAGACAGGTTAAAGAAGGATTTTTTCCTTATTCAGCATCGTTCACGCCCTCTTAACCTTAGCCCCACCCGTCTCTTTAAGGATTCACTTGTGAGGCCATGTGCTAAACAGAATGAGTAAGGTAGGGTAGTAAATAACCAAAGATTTCAAGATTAAAAGTGGTGAAAGTAGTAGCCTACAATAAGGAAAAACTCCAGGTAAAAATACACTATCTAGTCCTTGGCCTATATCCTAATCTAACTTTGTTGCAGGTCACATGTTGTTCTTCACATTACCGTCTCTGGTAGACACAAACTAATCAAATAAAATCTAAGTTTATTTGTCACATGCACAGGATACAGGTGTAAACGGTATAGTGAAATGTTTACTTGCATATTTGCATAGTAGCAATATCAAAAATAGAAAATGTCCAGATAAAAGTATTTTATAATTATTAGATATGCTTAACCAGACACATGTGTCTAAATTGATGGGTCATGTGAAAGAAATGCTATGACCCCCCTCCCCCAGCCACATCTAGCTGAGTGGATGGGTCACTATTGTTTAGACATGTACACATGTGACACATGTCAATGAAATACAATAGATTGCCATAATCCCCCCCAGACACACCTGGCTAACTTGATAGGCCATGTAATCAACTGGCGAAGTGGAGTCTTTTGTTTAGACATGTATTTAGCTAGCTAAACAATGAACCATAATCCCAGCCCATAGTTACAGTCCAAACGGATTATTATAGCTAGCCACCATGCATGAAATGTTGTAGTATGAATCTGTAGGTAGCTAAAGCTAACCAACTAGGTTCAATGTTAGCTAGTTAGCTAACATTAGGCTACAACTAGGAATGATAATGGATTTCTGAGATACATATTTTATTACTACACAGATCATACATGTAATTTTAGCTAGCGAGCCAGCAAGCTAATGTTCGCTAGCAAGCGAACCGTATGCTTTAACTTTCTGACAAAATTAGAAATGTATCATATCTGAAAATGTAGCTAGACTCTTACCCGTACATGGATGTTCACGGCAGTGTGTCTTTTCCGTTTGGTTTGTAGCTAACTACAGCTTGTTTGGACAGTTGTGTCAAGTCACTCCATTTCACACCGACCATGTGCAGAAAGTAGTCCATCACAACTTTTTCCAATGCAACCTTTTTTTGTCGATTGTGCCTGCTAAATTCAGGGCAGCAATGTTGTTGAGAGCAGTAGCAACCCTTTTATAGTTCTCCATGACTAACGTTATATCTTTCAAAAAAGCCGCAGTAGCAAGGATTATCTACACCTACTGAGCAGTTCATGTTATAGACAGAAGTGTGCTAAATGGCAGACCAATACGAACTCATCTCTCAGCATGTCCAGCCCATCCATTTTCATAGCCAGTCATGACTAGCGGCAAGGTTTCTGTCTTTTTCCGTGGCTAAACCAACTTGGCTCGTCATTTTAAAAACATATTTGAATTTACAGATGGCATATAAATAAGTATGTTATCAAGGCACATGAAAGTTTATATGTTCTAGAAGCCTTTTTTATTTTTTTGCATTTTGATTAAAAATGATTAAAATGCGTTCAAATGCCTCTCCTGTGAAGTAGTGATATGCGACATATGCCTAGCTTCTTGAAACAGGTCACCTGTAAGTATCTTTGCCTTAGATGAATATGGGTAACCTGTAATTATATTTTCTGATACGCTGCAGTCAAATGTTGGCACCAGTAGAGCTATGTAAACCACGCCCCTCTGCAAACATGCCTTCTGCGATGTTGGTTACAAGGTGGTACTTCTTTAAATTAGGTAAGAGAATAAGACTTTACCATTGGTGTATTAAAATTTGAGATTTTGTGACGCCACAAAATCCCTTAATAATCCAGCCTCCCAAATCAAGGTGTTTGACACGGGGGAAGGGGACCAGTAATTTTATGATGCAACTTTTAGTCGAGTAATCCATTTTATTAATGTAGAATCAACAGTTATTTTTTATACTTTGGTCATCCTACTTTGATCTGGTTTTATCCAAATATCATCCAATTGAATGAAAATCATGATTTTGACTGTGCATGACCTTTAACTATTCCCTATCCCATTGACTTCTACACTGCTGTTTTACCATCAGAGTTTAAAAGCATCATCTCTTTAATTCTCCCTTTGAGTAAATGCCATTAAGCTATTATGTTATCAGCGTGGTATGTTGGGTGATGTAAGTTGCCTTATCCTTTGCTCCACATTACATGGGTCCTATTCAATAGGCACCAAACGGAAGAAAACAGAATGAAACAGGGAGGGATTACCTCCTGGTTTTCCATTGCCAAAACATTTTTTGTTGTTGTGTTCCGTTATGAATTTGACACTGATCACCATTTAGCTAGAGTGTGACATCGTGATGTAGATGGGAAACGATGAGGAAGAGTTAGCATGCAGAACCCTTTGGTGAGGCAGTGTTAGAAGGCTCCTGGACTGTGTCCCAAATAGCACCCTATTCAAATCAAATCAAATCACATTTTATTTGTCACATACACATGGTTAATGAGAGTGTAGCGAAACGCTTGTGCTTCTAGTTCTGACAGTGCAGTAATATCTAACAAGTAATCTAACAAATTCACAACAACAACACACAAATGTAAAGGGATGGAATAAGAATATGTACATATAAATATATGGATGAGCGATGGCCATGCGACATAGGCAAGATGCCATAGATGGTATTAAATACAGTATATACATATGAGATGAGTAATGTAGGATATGTAAATATTATTACAGTGGCATTATTTAAAGTGACTAGTGATACCTTTCTTAAAGTGGACGGTGATTTGGGTCTGTATGTTGGCAGCAGCCTGTCTATGTTAGTGATGGCTGTTTAACAGTCTGATGGCCTTGATATATATATATATATATATATATATATATATATATAGTTCACTACCCATAGGTCTCTGGTCAAATGTAGTGCACTAAGTAGGGAATAAAGTGTCATTTGGGAGCAGGCATTTAGCACACCTCTAGGCGATAATGCTAACCAGCCATCAAGCACTCATCCTGACCTAGGCTACACACTGGATGGCATAGGGAGAGAGAGGCAGTAGAGAGGAGAATACAAGTGACACACCTAAAGGTTGGGGTTGTGGCATTAGCACTTCTAATGAACATGGTGATCAATCATGGGTTGAGTTATTCTGGTGAGTAGTCAGATTGTTAGTTGGTATTCAGTTGTTCTAGTTCAGGTCTAGTCTACAGCCTGGGCCTATATTCATCATCCATCTCAGACTAGGTGTACTGATATAGGATCAATTTCAGCTTTTAGATCATAATGAATCCTATTCCATATTATGGAAAGGAGGGAACTGATCCTAGATCAGCACTCCTACTCCGATATACAGGTCCTGGAGTCGTTTTAGGCCTGAGTTTGCTGTTTTGAAAGCCTCGCTTTGTGTGTCATGCTCACATGTAAACTGCTAATTTATTTCCTCAGGAATTTGCATTGCTTGCGCATGATTCGGGTTATTTGCTCAGGTTTAAAAAAAGCTATTTGACTTGACTCATATTTTCCAGTCTGCTCCATATAAGGAGACACGCTCAATATTCCCAAGTGAAAAATATGAACAGGTTTTTATTGTTAAACTTTGTAGCTATGAGATTCCATTCATACTGATTGCAGTAGTTTTCTTTCCTTGGCTCAATCCTCTACTCTCTGCTCTTTCTCTTCCTCTGTTGTCATGTTTTATTATGTTGTTGTTGTTGATGAGGACAATGATGATGACAACTTCATAGGCCTATGTGCCTTATCTTTGTAAATACCCATGCATTTCAGTAATGAACTGAAATTTAAAAAAGAAACGTCCCTTTTTCAGGACCCTGTCTTTCAAAGATAATTTGTAAAAATCCAAATAACTTCACAGATCTTCATTGTAAAGTGTTTAAACACTATTTCCTAGTGAGGCATGAGGACTGCAGATGTGGCCAGGGCAATAAATTGCAATATCCGTACTGTGAGACGCCTAAAACAGTTCTACAGGGAGGCAGGATGGACAGCTGATCGTCCTCGCAGTGGCAGACCACGTGTAACAACACCCACACAGGATCGGTACATCCTAACATCACACCTGCGGGACAGGTACAGGATGGCAACAACGTCCAGAGTTACACCAGGAACGCACAATCCCTCCATCAGTGCTCAGACTGTCTGCAATAGGCTGAGAGAGGCTGGACTGAGGGCTTGTAAGGCCTGTTGTAAAGCAGGTCCTCACCAGACATCACTGGCAACAATGTCGCCTATGGGCACAAACCCACCGTTGCTGGACCAGACAAGACTGGCAAAAAGTGCTCTTCACTGACGAGTCATGGTTTTGTCTCACCAGAGGTGATGGTCGGATTCACGTTTATCGTCTAAGGAATGAGTGTTACACCTATGCCTGTACTCTGGAGCGGGATCGATTTGGAAGTGGAGGGTCCGTCATGGTCTGGGGCTTTGTGTCACAGCATCATCGGACTGAGCTAGTTGTCATTGCAGGCAATCTCAATGCTATGCATTACAGGGAAGACATCCTCCTCCCTCATGTGGTACCCTTCCTGCAGGATCATCCTGACATGACCCTTCAGCATGACAATGCCACCAGCCATACTGCTCGTTCTGTGCATAATTTCCTGCAAGACAGGAATGTCAGTGTTCTGCTATGGCCAGCGAAGAGCCCGGATCTCATTCCCCAGAAATGTCCGGGAAATTGCAGGTGCCTTGGTGGAAGAGTGGAGTAACATCTCACAGCAAGAACTGGCAAATCTGGTGCAGTCAATGAGGAGGAGATGCACTGCAGTACTTAATGCAGCTGGTGGCCACACCAGATACTGACTGTTACTTTTGATTTTGACCCCCCACCCTTTATTCAGGGGCACATTATTCAATTTGTTAGTCACATGTCTGTGGAACTTGTTCAGTTTATGTCTTAGTTGTTGAATCTTGTTATGTTCATACAAATATTTACACAAGAAAAAAAACACAGTTGACAGGTAGAGGATGTTTCTTTTTTTGCTGAGTTTATATTTGACTGCCATGTGGGATCAATAAAACAAAATAAAATGTGTTTCTCCTTCTCCAGTGCTCAGTGACTAGTCAGGGTATCAGTCCCTGCTCCAGTCTGACCAGTAGCACGGCGTCCCCCTGCACAGAGAGCCCGTGCTCCACCCTGAACAGCAACGCCAGCCACAGCCTCAGACACAGCAGCAGCGGTCACAGCAAAACTCCTCTGAGTCACTCCAGCCCCTGTGGAACCATTGCCAGTCCCAGCTCCACGCTCGAGAGCAAGGACAGCGGGATCATAGGTGAGCGACACTCGGGTTGCGTCTCAATAGGAACCTTATTCCCTATGCAGTGCACTACTTTTGACCAGGGCCCTTCTGGTCAAAGGTTGTGCACTATAGGAAATAGGGTGCCATTAAGGACACAGTCTCACTCATCCATCCACTCAATCAGTTACTCAGTCCCCAGTACTCAGCCTTTCCTCATCTCTTACTATTCACATTCTGCACCACAATGCCCACAGGAATGGACCTAGATTGTCCTCCATGCCTCTTGTGTCTCATGAGACTAGCATCGTCAACAATCTCAACAGGGTCTGAAGTCCAATCGATCATTATTCATATATACTATATACATTCGTCTTCTCCAAAATCTTTGATCGTTTTACTGTTTTATTGCCTGACAACTCATCCTGAATTTTATTCTGCTACTCTATCAATCGCTACATAAATTTAGTCTGTATCCTAGAAGTTGTTTGTGCTGACGTCATAGTGAGGGGCCTTGTACACAACATTTTCATCAGTGATTGAATCGTCTTTAACCAATCAGAGTATCAGAGTTGATCATGTCATCATGTAGGCCGGCTCTGTCCCAACCCATCGGTTTCTGAGACCAATCAGAACGGTCAGAATATGTTTGCATTCTACAAGAGGGAGGAAGGCAAATCGAGACTCATCGTGGAGAAGAAAGCAGTGTTGCATTGCGCTGTTAGTGGTGTGTACAGTATTAAAAGGTGGTGATGGTTGAAAGCTCCAACAACATGTGGCCGTTTTGTTCCTCTACTAACAGGGGCTTTAGGAGATTTGGGGATTTACATGTGCTGACAGGAAGATGGGTTTTTACTGTATTCAATTCCTTTGTGGTTTCTGCTTATAGGTTCCAGAGACTGTCAAACCTACTAGAAATTCATTCGGTATTCTGAATTGTACCTTTTTTATTGGCCAAAAATGCTAGTCATGCAACATTGTGTGTTTTTTAAAAAAAAAAAAAAAAATTACCCCCTTTTTCTCCCCAATTTTGTGGTATCCAATTGTTAGTATTAACTGTCTTGTCTCATTGCTGCAAGTCCCGTACGGACTTGGGAGAGGCAAAGGTCGAGAGCCATGTGTCCTCCGAAACACAAGCCAACCAAGCCGCACTGCTTCTTAACACAGCACGCATCCAACCCGGAAGCCAGCTGCACCAATGTGTCGGAGGAAACACTGTACACCTAGCGACCTGGTCAGAGTGCACTGCGCCCGGGCGGAGAAAAGGATATCCCTACCGGCCAAGCCCTCCCTAACGACGCTAGGCCAATGGTGCGCCGCCCCATGGGCCTCCCGGCGACAGAGCCTGGCCTCGAACCTAGAGTCTCTGGTGGCACAGCAGAGCACAGCCTTAGACCACTGCGCCACCCGGGAGGCCCCGTAAGTGTTTTTTATTTTTATGTCTGGTTATTGACATGTGCTTTTCAAGGCTCCAGTTGATTTGGACCAAAATAAAACAAAGCAGTTAACCTCACTAAGACATTACAATTCTATCCCCTATTGTACATTAACCCAAGTAGACAAATTTGGCCTATATCAAAGTAAAATGAAGGAAAAAGACCTGTTGCAATAGCCTCTGCTGAAATCGTGAGTTTCACCAGTGTTTCAACCTTTTTGTACCATTTTGTGGCCAAGACAGACTTGGTTGGTTGGCAGTAATACTTTGCATCTCCCGAATGCAAATTCTGTGCTGCTGTTGACATAATTGATAACTGTGACTCATATTCCTCCTAACCCCCCTGTGCAATATCATAGCTGCTAAATAATTCATGCTGGCTGTGATATTGTATCTGCCATTGTAAAGCAGCGTGAATAACCCTGTGCCGTGCCCAGCTACTGCCTATATACAGTTGAAGTTGGAAGTTTATATACACTTAGGTTGGAGTCATTAAAACTTGTTTTTCAACCACTCCAGAAATGTATTGTTAACAAACTATAATTTTGGCAAGTCGACTGGGACATCTACTAAAGTAATTTTTCCAATAATTGTTTACAGACAGATTATTTCACTTATAATTCACTGTATCACAATTCCAGTGGGTCAGACGTCTACATACGTCTACATACACTAAGTTGACTGTGCTTTTCAACAGCTTGGAAAATTCCAGAAAATGATGTCATGGCTTTAGAAGCTTCTGATAGGCTAATTGACATCATTTGAGTCAATTGGAGGTGTACCTGTGGATGTATTTCAAGGCCTACCTTCAAACTCAGTGCCTCTTTGCTTGACATCATGGGAAAATCAAAAGAAATCAGCCAAGACCTCAGAAAATAAATTGTAGACCTCCACAAGTCTGGTTCATCCTTGGGAGCAATTTCCAAACGCCTGAAGGTACCACGTTCATCTGTACAAAGAAAAGCTGAAATATATCATTCTCTCTCTAATATTATTCTTACATTTCACATTCTTAAACATTCTTAAAGGGAAGTGGTGATCCTAATCTAAATTAACCTAAAACAGGTAATTTTTACAAGGATTAAATGTCAGGAATTGTGAAAAACTGAGTTTGAATGTAGTTGGCTAAGGTGTATGTAAACTTCCGACTTCAACTCTACCTACTGCCCAGGTTGAGGCTGAGAGATGTAGCCTAAGCGTCTCAGAGTAGAAGTGCTGATCTAGGATCAGGTCCCTGTCCATGTCAGTTTATTCATTGTGATATTTAAGGCAAAACGGATCCTAGATCAGCGGTCCCACTCTGAAACGCTTGATACATATAGTCCAGCCAACTTCAGATCACTCGGACCTATTTTTTCTTCTGTGGAATCAGTACTGTAGAACTCAATGCTTCTAGCCAAGTCTAGCGGGCTCATGGTTTCTCCTTCAAACACTCAAAATTCTGTTTGTTGTCGGAGGACAAGCTATAACATTGGTCCGGAACTTCCCCCTAGTGAGTAGGGCTTCTTGGGTTATTTAAAAGGCAGAGGGAGAAGCCAAGTAGGCTGCGTTCCTAATGGCACCCTATTTCATAGTGCTCTGGTCAAAAATAGTGAACTATAAAGGGAATAGGGTGCCATTTGGGACGTATATGTTGTGTCCATGAGACTGATTCCCAGCTCTGATGAATAGTAGTCAGGGCCTTTGAAGTGGTTGAAACGGACTGTGGAAGAAGCAGGATAAGAGAACGCAAGGAATCATTTACTTCAAAAACCCATATTAATTTGGCTGGTTTTTAAACAGCACGTTGGGTGGGATGGTATGGAGCCTACTGCAGAGTGTGTGTTGACATGTGAAAATCTGCAGCTGCTGTTGTGAGGTGGGGCTGAGGGAGGGAGGGAGGGCATCGCAAGGAGGGGACTTAAGAGGAATGGTCATAAGTAGTTATTCATGTTGTAATTAATGATCATGACAAGTTATTAATGTTTTATACAACAGGTGGGTCTAATCATGAATGGGGATTTGTTAAAACCGCATTCCAGACGGTTTCTATTCCATAAGTTACCACCGGCTAAATCTATGACGTTAAAATGCCCATTTACTCTGTTCCATCTGACTGCGCATTTCACTATCTCATCATCTCAGCCAGGCAATTTATAAACTTGATCTCCACTATAAAAATGACTTGCCTAGTTAAATAAAGGTTCAATTAAAAAAAAAAAAAAGCATCTAGACATTATCTCACATTTCTTTTACGCTAACATTTAGTTTTAGTACAGAGACAAAGTAGAATCTCAATTCAACGGCTCAGACACGAGAGGCATGTGGCAGGGTCTACAGTCAATCACGGACTACAGGAAGAAACCCAGCCCAGTCACGGACCAGGATGTCTTGCTCCCAGGCAGACTAAATAACTTTTTTGCCCGCTTTGAGGACAATACAGTGCCACTGACACGGCCTGCAACGAAAACATGCGGTCTCTCCTTCACTGCAGCCGAAGTGAGTAAGACATTTAAACGTGTTAACCCTCGCAAGGCTGCAGGCCCAGACGGCATCCCCAGCCGCGCCCTCAGAGCATGCGCAGACCAGCTGGCCGGTGTGTTTACGGACATATTCAATCAATCCCTATACCAGTCTGCTGTTCCCACATGCTTCAAGAGGGCCACCATTGTTCCTGTTCCCAAGAAAGCTAAGGTAACTGAGCTAAACGACTACCGCCCCGTAGCACTCACATCCGTCATCATGAAGTGCTTTGAGAGACTAGTCAAGGACCATATCACCTCCACCCTACCTGACACCCGAGACCCACTCCAATTTGCTTACCGCCCAAATAGGTCCACAGACGATGCAATCTCAACCACACTGCACACTGCCCTAACCCATCTGGACAAGAGGAATACCTATGTGAGAATGCTGTTCATCGACTACAGCTCGGCATTCAACACCATAGTACCCTCCAAGCTCGTCATCAAGCTCGAGACCCTGGGTCTCGACCCCGCCCTGTGCAACTGGGTTCTGGACTTCCTGACGGGCCGCCCCCAGGTGGTGATGGTAGGCAACAACATCTCCTCCCCGCTGATCCTCAACACTGGGGCCCCACAAGGGTGCGTTCTGAGCCCTCTCCTGTACTCCCTGTTCACCCACGACTGCGTGGCCACGCACGCCTCCAACTCAATCATCAAGTTTGCGGACGACACAACAGTGGTAGGCTTGATTACCAACAACGACGAGACGGCCTACAGGGAGGAGGTGAGGACCCTCGGAGTGTGGTGTCAGGAAAATAACCTCACACTCAAAGTCAACATAACTAAGGAGATGATTGTGGACTTCAGGAAACAGCAGAGGGAACACCCCCCCATCCACATCGATGGAACAGTAGTGGAGAGGGTAGCAAGTTTTAAGTTCCTCGGCATACACATCACAGACAAACTGAATTGGTCCACTCACACAGACAGCATCGTGAGGAAGGCGCAGCAGCGCCTCTTCAACCTCAGGAGGCTGAAGAAATTCGGCTTGTCACCAAAAGCACTCACAAACTTCTACAGATGCACAATCGAGAGCATCCTGGCGGGCTGTATCACCGCCTGGTATGGCAACTGCACCGCCCTCAACCGTAAGGCTCTCCAGAGGGTAGTGAGGTCTGCACAACGCATCACCGGGGGCAAACTACCTGCCCTCCAGGACACCTACACCACCCGATGCTACAGGAAGGCCATAAAGATCATCAAGGACATCAACCACCCGAGCCACTGCCTGTTCACCCCGCTGTCATCCAGAAGGCGAGGTCAGTACAGGTGCATCAAAGCTGGGACCGAGAGACTGAAAAACAGCTTCTATCTCAAGGCCATCAGACTGTTAAACAGCCACCACTAACATTGAGTGGCTACTGCCAACACACTGTCAATGACACTGACTCTACTCCAGCCACTTTAATAATTGGAATTGATGGGAAATGATGTAAATATATCACTAGCCACTTTAAACAATGCTACCTTATATAATGTTACTTACCCTACATTATTCATCTCATATGCATACGTAGATACTGTACTCTATATCATCGACTGCATCCTTATGTAATACATGTATCACTAGCCACTTTAACTATGCCACTTGGTTTACATACTCATCTCATATGTATATACTGTACTCGATATCATCTACTGTATCTTGCCTATGCTGCTCTGTACCATCACTCATTCATATATCCTTATGTACATATTCTTTATCCCCTTACACTGTGTATAAGACAGTAGTTTTTTTTGGAATTGTTAGTTAGATTACTTGTTCGTTATTACTGCATTGTCGGAACTAGAAGCACAAGCATTTCGCTACACTCGCATTAACATCTGCTAACCATGTGTATGTGACAAATAAAATTTGATTTGATTTGATTCTACGGCGGATATTTGTATAAACCTTGCTGTCTGTCTCTGCGACTTATGCAACATTGTTTCAATATTCAAATTCAATCTCCAGCTGTCCCTTAGTAATGAACGTGACGAGAGTCAGAACAAGACAGACAGACAGGCAGTGTTTCTCAGCCAATCAAAATTCTGAATCAGCATACGTTTTTGGGATACACAGTACCAGTCAAAATTTGGACACATCAAGGGTTTTTCTTTATTTGTACTATTTTCTACAGTGTAGAATAATAGTGAAGACATCAAAACTATGAAATTACACATATGAAATCATGTAGTAACCAAAAAACGTAGTTACTTCATTGATATTCTGGCTGCACTGTTTGACGTGTCTATAAGTTAGCTGTAGTTGGCTAGCTAGCAAACAAAGGATAAGAATATTGCCAGCCAGTATGGCAATGGAACATTTAGAACGAATGACTGGGTCGCGTCCCTAGATAGAGAACAAAAAGACTGAACAACTGGGTCACGTATCTAGATACAGAACAAAAAGATTGAACAACTGGGTCACGTCTCTAGATACAGAACAAAAAGACTGAACAACTGGGTCACGTCTCTAGATACAGAACCAAGAGACGGAACGACTGGGTCGAGTCTCTGGCAACCAAACCAATAGAAAGAACAACCAGCCAGCTTGGGTAGCAACCCTAGATTTGTGTTGGGACTATATCTTGTGGAAGGATGAAATAGTATAAATAAATAAATCAAAATAATATTTTTACTTAAAATATGCCAACCATTATTTGAATATGTTGGTAACCCGTTGTATAAAAAGTGATAATGCCCTTGAAGCCGGTCCTTGACTTCATCTCGGGCTTAACAACACCCGTGCCAATTTATCCTCAAAAAACACAGACTTCGAGGGCGTTATCACTTAAGTAAATAACGGCGATAACCAGTTATTAATGTTGTAAATAACGGTGATAACCAGTTATTCATGTTGTTAATAATGGTGATGCCCAGTTATTAATGTTGTAAATAATGGTGATAACCAGTTATTCATGTTGTAAATAACGGCGATAACCAGTTATTCATGTTGTAAATAACGACGATAACCAGTTATTCATGTTCTAAAGCAGAGTGAGGAGATGGTAAAGAAGTGTAAGAAGGTAGGCTGTTTTACCTTTTTATTCAGACCACTTCGGTCTGTCTTTGTGAATCAAATCACTGTATCAAATGTTACAACATTTAGGGATTTCTGAATTGCTGAATATTTGCACAAGCATAAGGCTAGTTATCCCAGACGTATTTGTTATGTTATTATTAGTGACGGTGCAACACACAGCACAGTTACGAAATCCAGATTAGCTATGTGGTACAGTGGGTCTACTCTAAAGCTGCCAAAAACAGACGCATTTCCTCTGACTGCACATGTGACAGTCAAAAACTGTGCACTATATAGGGGATAGGGTGCAATTTCGGAAGCATTCCCATGTTTAGCCCAGCTGCCAGTTGGTGGCTTTTGCCTTTCCCCTCAGCTTTTAGTGATTCTGTTTGGCATGGTCAGCCAGGCCTGAGGAGAGGATTAAAAGGGGATTTGCTTTCATGTAAGCAAACACCTGTTTAAAGTCTTCAAATGGAAGTTTGAAGTCAAATGGTATCTTTCCCAGAATTCCCAGGTTTTCCAGAGATCTTGGTTGGAGGATTCCTTGCTTATTCCCTCTTGATTCCGGGAACCTTCCGTCTTGAATTTCTGGAAAATGTGGGAATTTTGGGAAAGTAACCGTAATTTTGCAACCCTACTACAGTATCAACTTCAGCTTGATCACACCATGTTTGTAACGCTCGTCGTTGGAATGAGGTGAGGACCAAAGTGCAGTGTGGTAAGTGTTCATCATATATTTATTAAACCGAGAACACTAAACAAAATAACAAAGGAGAAACGAAATGAAACAGTTCTGAAAAGTGACATACAAAACACAACATAGAAAAAGGAACATAGACAACCCACCCAACTCACGCCCTGCACATACTAAAACAAAGACATAACAAAAGAACTAAGGTCAGAATGTGACAGTACCCCGCCCCGCCCCCAAAGGCGCGGACCCCGGCCGCAAAACCTGAACCTATAAGGGAGGGTCTGGGTGGGTGTCTGTCCTCTGTGGCGCCTCTGGCGCGGGACCACTCCACCATAGTCTTTGTCCGCCTCCTAACCTGCCTCCGTGGCCTCTTTAGAGCGACGACCCTCGCCACGGACTGAGGATCCTAGCCACGGGTCCCGAATGGGCGGGAGAATCCCGCAGCTCCGGAGTGAAGGGCGATTCCGGCAGCGCCGGAGTGACTGGCGATTCCTGTAGCATCGGAGTAACGAACGGCTCTTGCAGCTCCTGACTGACTGGCGGCTCTGGCAGCTCCTGACTGACGGGCTACTCTGGCAGCTCCTGACCGACGGGCGGCACTGGCAGCTCCTGACTGACGGGCGGCTCTGGCAGCTCCTGACTGACGGGCGGCCCTGGCAGCTCCTGACTGACGGGCGGCCCTGGCAGCTCCTGACTGACGGGCGGCCCTGGCAGCTCCTGACTGACGGGCGGCCCTGGCAGCTCCTGTCTGACGGGCGGCCCTGGCAGCTCCTGACTGACGGACGGCTCTGGCAGCTCCTGACAGACGGGCGGCTCTGGCAGCTCAGGACAGACGGGCGGCTCTGGCAGTGCTGGACAGGAGGGAGACTCTGGCAGTGCTGGACAGGAGGGAGACTCTGGCAAATCAGGACAGACGGGAGACTCTGGCAACGCTGAGCAGGCGGGAGCACCTGTAGGGAGGAGACGGAGAGACAGCCTGGTGCGCAGGGCTGCCACTGGAGGCCTGGTGCGTGGAGGAGGCACCAGATAGACCGGACCGTGGAGGCGCACTGGAGGTCCCGAGCACCGAACCTCTACCTGGCTGGATGCTCCCCGTAGCCAGGCCAGTGTGGCGAGGTGGAATAGACCGCACTGGGCTGTGCTGGCGAACCGGGGACACCATGCGCAGGGCTGGTGCCATGTACCCCGGCCCGAGGAGACGCACTGGAGACCAGATGCGCTGAGCCGGCTTCATGGCACCTGGCTCGATGCCCACTCTAGCCCGGCCGATACGAGGCGCTGCTATGTAGCGCACCGGGCTATGCCTGTGCACCGGGGACACCGTGCGCCTCTCGGCATAACACGGTACCTGCCCGGTCCACCTCTCTCCACGGTAAGCACGGGAGTTGGCTCAGGTCTCCTACCTGACTTAGCCACACTCCCCGTGTGCCCCCTCCCAAGAAATGTTTGGGGCTGCCTCTCGTCCCAGCCGCGCTGCCGTGCTGCCTCCTCACACCACCGCCGCTCAGCTTTAGCTGCCCCCAGCTCTGCCTTGGGGCGGTGATATTCCCCAGCCGGTGCCCAGGGTCCCTTGCCGTCCAAAATCTCCTCCCATGTCCTGGAGTCTTGCGATTTCGGCCGCTGCCCGTTACCACGCTGCTTGGTCCTTGGTTGGTGGGTGATTCTGTAACGTTCTTCGTTGGAATGAGGTGAGGACCAAAACGCAGCGTGGTAAGTGTTCATCATATATTTATTAAACCAAGAACACTCAACAAAATACCAAAGGAGAAACAAAACAAAACAGTTATGAAAGGTGAGAGACAATCAGAGACAACTAACGACACCTGCCTCTGATTGAGAACCATACCAGGCGAAACGCAAAACACAACATAGAAAAAGCAACATAGACAATCCACTCAACTCACGCCCTGACCATACAAAAACAAAGACATAACAAAAGAACTAAGGTCAGAACGTGACAATGTTCTATTAGATAGATGACAGTACTGTTTGGAGGCAAACATATTTGATGTACAGTGTACACTTTTGAGTATTCTAAGCTACTCCATTCAAGATACCTTTAATAAGGGAAAATAATGGTGGTTAATACAAAGACAAAAAAACTTGGGGCAGGCTCTATTGATCTAAATCTACCCCACCATGCCAGCTCTGGATAATTCTCATTAGTTGGAACTACATTTATTGGTAATTATCAGATCAGGTGGAGGGTGTTGATAAGGTCAATGAAAACAGAGTGGTATCGCTAAAGACGCACAGAATTCCTGATAATGACAATGACGTACTGCACCTATTTTCTTCTCTCTCTCTCTTCTCTCTCTCTCTCTCTCTCAGCCACCATCACAAGCTCCTCGGAGAATGACGACCGCAGCGGCTCCAGCCTGGAATGGAGTAAAGATGGCAGCCTGAGGAGCAGCGGGCACCATGGCCTGGCGCCCAGCGTGCGGGCCGATACGTGCTCTCCCGTGGCGGAGGAAGACTCCAGTGGGCCCCCAGAGACCCCCACCCCATCTAGGACAGAGCACCCCACAGGCTCCTCAGCGGGGGCTGCAGGAGGAGCAGCAGTAAGACCAAGCCACCCACCAGAGGGCCCCGTTCCATACCCCACAGCACACACCTCCTTGTCCCTCATGTTGCCGCGGCCAAACTCTGTTGCAGGTAAGAAACCTTGGCTTTGGGTGATTCATTATGCGGAGAAGGGATATTATCAGGACTTGCATGCTGGTTTGAGTTCACTGGACTTGTATACTGGTTTGAGTTATCTGGATTATCTACTGGTTAGAGTTTTCCAGACTTCTACACTGATTTGAGTTATATGGTCTTGTATGCTGGTTTTGGTTATCTGGACTTGTACACTGGTTTTGAGTTATTTGGACTTGTATACTGGTTTGAGTTAGTATCGGGTCATCAAAGGAAGTGCTCCTTGATCCTTGCTCAGTGAATACTGATTCAAATGTGACTCAGTTCATCTTGAATTTGTGTCTGCATTATCTCCTTAGGAAGATCTCTTAACCTGGAAAGGAAGGTGTTAGTCTGTGACCCTTTAGGACCCAACAGTGTCTGTACTTCACAGAACGTCCTGACTCAGGTCCTCAGAGAGCCAGCTATGCCACGGTGCCCTGTGTGACTGTGGAGCTGACTGAAACACAACTCTGTCCTTTTCCCAGCTGACCAAGTGAGAGGGAAATGGAGAGAATAAAACAGGGGTGGAAAAGGCTTTGATGTGTCAATTCAGCAGACAGAAAGAGAGAAGGAGAGAAATATATTTTTTGTATATTATCTACCTCACTTGCTTTGGCAATGTTAACATATGTTTCCCATGCCAATAAAGCCCCTTTGAATTGAATTGAATTGAAATTGAGAGGAGTGATTGAGTGAGTGAGTGATTGAGTGAGTGAGTGAGTGAGTGAGTGAGTGAGTGAGTGAGTGAGTGAGTGAGTGAGTGAGTGAGTGAGTGAGTGAGTGAGTGAGTGAGTGAGTGAGTGAGTGAGTGAGTGAGTGAGTGAGTGAGTGAGTGGAAAAGAGAGAGAGAATTGTACTGTTTGTTCTACAGCTAGCTGTTTGTACACAAACGTGCATACACAGTGGATTTTACACACTGTTTGCTCTTAGTGCACAAAACATTCATCTTTACTGCATGCTGATAAATCTATAACATTGCCATATAAAGAGTATAGAAGTGCATACAGGGCATTGTGTGGAGAATTCACTAAGGCCTCTTGCATTTAACTACCTAATTATTCCAATAACTCATAACCTGTTTTAACATCTTCTGTTGTTTTGGTCCGACGCAGCTCAAACAGCATGGACACACACACACGGACAAACACACACTCACGGACATTCACTGTCTCGTAAAGCTAACAGCCCAGGAGCCATCGGCCCCTTCTTTGCTCTCGGATGAGGAGTTTGTTATGCAGTGTTGCCCCTGAGGACTGAGTTGGATTCACACCTCTGATTTTATGGTTGGTTACGTTGCCCTGGGAGCAGACAGCAATGCCATGGAAAGACAAGTTCATTTATGGTCCAAACTAACCTGCTCTGTCACCAGGGGCCAGGGATACGAGTGGGGCTTGAGACGCTTCCCAAATGGCACCCTAGTCACTTCGTATATAATGAATAAGGTGCAATTTGGGATAATTATTTTCCACTTGCTCTTTTACGAGAGGACTATAGTAGGTTAAATGTGATGTTTTAATTAGGTTAATACATTGTGTGTGCATGAATCAATGCATGATAGAGAGAGACTATAAGGGTGAGAAGAAGTGAGATCACTGATTTACTTATTTTCCGTCAGTGGGAGAAGGTTGAACGTCATCTTGCGCTTTTGTAATCACGAGGAAGTTGGATGAAGCCATTACCTTTGTTTGAATACCAAATGGCATCCTATTCCCTATATTGTGCACTACTTTTGACCAGGACCTAAAGGGCTCTGGTCAACGTAGTGCACTGTATAGGGTGGCCTTATCTGTAGCTTCATACCAAACATTCTATATGGAGAGTATCCCACAGTCATCCAGAGCTATCCAGTTGCTTCTCTTGTCGTCCTGTGATTGCCCCTTTCCTGTCCCTGTCACACACCAGTCTGTCACATCAAAGATGTCTGGCCATAATCTGTAGGACACACTGATAGAGAGGGACTGACTGATAGCGAGTGATAGCGGGGGAGAGAGAGAGAAAGAGAGACAGTGGGCAGACTGAGAATGAGAGCGAGAGAGAGAGGTGTGATGTGATGTGATGCCAGGCCGTGTCGTAGAGGAGCGTAGTCGTAATGAAATTCCCATGGTCTGATTGTTGCCAAAGTGCTGAAAGTCAAGCTGTCATTGATTGGAGCTCCTTAACTAGGTCTGTGATGGTCATGGAATTTTGGATGATGGTTATTGGTCAGCCAAATGACCGCAGTCACTGGAATAACGTATAAAATCATAATAATTAAAAAGTCCGCTCCTGACTGCATGTGCTGCTGCATGGAGGGGGGCGTTGATCTGCCAGGAGAGTGAGAGAGGGATTTGAGGCGATTTGTTTGAATACTGCATCCTGTGACTTGTTACCGGGCAGACTAGAGTCTAATTAGAGTCCAGAGGATGGCATTGCCTATGCAACCAAAAACTTGTTTGCTACAACACCTTGCATGTTTCAGCAAGGAGCAACAAAGTTTCATCACGTTGTAGAGTCCATGTTATAGCAGAAATCGACTCAACCGCACGGATGCCCGGCCATCCCATCTTCAGTCAGCTGTTCGTTCCACACAAAACATTTCTTTTTACTCTTCTAATTACGTTGGTAACCAGTTTATAATAGCAATAAGGCACCTCAGGGGGGTTGTGGCATATGGCAAATATACCACAGCTGAGGGCTGTATCCAAGCACTCCAGGTTTGGTTTGTGCCTAAGAACAGCCCTTAGCTGTGGTATATTGGCCATATACCACACCCCCTCTGGCCTTATTGCTTAACTGTACCAGCCCTAGCCTTAACACGCTGTGAGGCAGTGTTCCTACCAGGACTTCAGGAGTTAAGAGTTGTAATAGCTGCTGTCTCTCTGTTGCTCTGCTGACCTGCTGGCTCAAAGTTGAACTATTATGGACTGGACAGACACCATATAGAATGTCAGCTCACCTGCTAGGTGTCTACAAACGATGCTGATTCAACATGTTGAATCGTTGGGAAATGAACCGAAAATTACGGCTAATGTTCTGTGATCAGAGGTGATAGGACCACTGTTTTTAACCATCTGTTTTGTCCTTTAGACTTCTTTCTGTCTGCACATACAGAAGCGTTTGACCCCTTCTCAGGTTGTTGGATGTTTTTAGCCTGAGAACAAAGGGTCCATTTCTCTGGGTGAATTAGTGGAGTCTGTCTAATGTCCCACAGCCCTGCTAAAATGTGAGATATACACAGGGAATGTATCCGTGTTGCCCAGAAGTATCATTTGCGCTGTGCGTGATTACAGCGGACATCGTGTCTGGCCTGCTACAATCGAGCTACTGCTGTGGGAAATCCAAGCAGTACTGTCTGCACATTAAGCTGTGGCTAACTGGCTAGGTCCAGATCCACACCAATACACCACCTGTTTGAGTGAGAAGACAGAAACCTGAATACTACTCATTAAACCAAACCACCAAATTTCTTTGCTCATAAAATCAAACAAGCGGTTTGCCGTTTTCTCAGGGCAAAGCAGGACTCAAGTCGATTGACCCACCATGAGCGCACAAATATGCTTCATTCAAATCAAAACACAGACAAACTCACAACATAACACTGACAATATGATCATTATTTTTGTACAATCCCCCTCTGGCTGCTGCTTGTCTTGTCTAGTCAGACCCTGCTGGAAGACTGGACTTTATAGGGGATATTTTCTTATTTTTGCTGTGATTTTGATTGACTCTCATGGCTTGTAAGCCCCTCCAAAATCTGTTGGAATAAATCCCTCATTGTATTGTCTCTCAGCAGGACATGTCTGTAAAGCTGCTTTTTACTCCATCCATTCTGCATAGTAATGTTGTTGTATATGTGTCTGAGTCACAATGCCTCCATTGAAATGTGCCATTTGTTTCCATCTCAAATGTCACCATATTCCCTGTATAGTGCACTCATTTTGACGAGGGCCCATAGGGTGCCATTTAGGACGCACACTTTGAATTATTAAGGCAGTCAGACTGGCAAAAAGCCACACAACTGGTCCGGGCATCATCCCATTTCTATTCATTTAAAAACCACCCAATATAAATGAGATGCGACGGGGAATGAGACTGTGGGTTTAATTACAAATGACTGTAACATTGGAAGCCTAATCATAAGTTAGTGATGTCACACTCACACACAGCCCCTAATCTGACAGCTATCACACTCTCACTACCTCTCGTTGCTATGGCTGGGAAATTAACCCGCGCCATTGGGGGATTTCAGCAACAGTTCCAGCTGCACAGAGTTTGGCAACATTGCCTGAATGCGTCCCAAATGGCACCCTATTCCCTATATAGTGCACCACTTTTGATGCACAGTCGCACACACTCTATGTCAGATAGTCTTAGGAAGAGACGGGTCGGAATGTTTTGCTTTCTTTCACTTGTTTTTCACATCAGACACCATAGCGCAACTCACACTACTAGAGACATAATAACTACAGAGTCATTTCTAGTGCTTAATGTTATGTTACCGTCAACAGACCACTCTATTTGGTAATGTGTTGTTACTGTTAAATGCCAGCTTCACCTCTATAAGGCTGTGCTTCAAAAGTGTGCACTATATAGGGGAATAGGGTGCCGTGTGACACACAGACAGTGGCTACGGGATAAGCTTCTGAAAACATCTCAGAGATTAATCTCTCCTAGCCCAACCCACACTCTATCACAGGTGCCACCGGCTTCAAAGAGGATTGCCTTTGACACGGGCTCTGTAACGGAAACTAAATATGTAAATGTTATTATAATACTGCATGTAAAGTGGTGGCTTCAGAGAGCAGAATTCAAAATGAGAACTGAGAGGGCGAGGAAGGGAGGAAGGTAGGGACTCGGTGCAGCTGAAAGAGATCTTCTTAGTTTCTACCCCTCTGATGTGTGGGGGTACAGAGTAGAAGAAGAGGGCTCTGTCTTGGCTCTATTGTAAGCTCTTCAGATTTGGCTGAAATCCAATTTGACACCTCCATGCCTCCTTCATCCAGTGCAGATTCAGGGCTTTCGGGAAAAGAATTCAGCTCAAAGCCTTCTGTATTCTTTGTTACGCTCAAATAATAAGAATTATATTTCAAGTCATCAGAGTTAAGCCATTTACCGTGGATTAGGGAATCAAAGGCTACATTAAGACTGGCCACAGGAATACCATGGTCCAAAGACCCCCCGTTGAACTGCTGGTGGTGATTTCTCCAGACAGTAAAACGGCATTAAGGTGGTTAGCTGTGGAATGGTTCGGCCACAGCACATAGCCAAGGGGCACTCCACTCAACCTTGGAACATGTTGATTGGTGCATTGCCTAGGCAGGCATTAGTACTATTGTGGTTCACAGTCATGTGCCAGGTGCCCAGTATGCACAGGTAGTCTTTGTCACTGCCCTGCTGCCCTACTCAGCATTCCTTTGTGTTACGGTGTCTAGGTGATTGTTCCTTTGTGGCTGGCAGAAGTCCGCTGCCCCCCACGTCCAGAGCAGAAGTAGGCATCATTGACTGCCATTGTTCCATCTCCTGGTTACTATAGATCCCTCTTCATAGGAGAATACTTTATGATTACTGGAGCACATAGTGACTGCAGCAAACAGCTGCGGCCCGTCTCTTAGACTGATGTCATCTCCACAAGTCCCAGATGGACACACTCAGTGGTCCCCAGGTGTTCTGCAGGTTTGCTTATGTTACAGTCATTACTTCAAATCATAAAGTAATGTGTTTTAACCACTGGTGGATGAGGTGATAAACCAGAACAGGCTTAACTGTTTTTTATCAGCATTTATGTTTTGTCTACTCACTTATGGATTTTGTGAGGGGATTCTTTGGGTATGCTTTTATTGTCAAGTTTCCAATTTGCTCATTGATAATGTACATATATGTGGAGTCTCACTGTTCTCTGAAGACTTCTCCACTTATTTCTCTGATGTTGATGGTGCACATTGCGTCCATTTTGTCACCTTTGACCAATGTTCCCTCTAAGCTGTGAGTGTGCGCGGGACTGCGGCAAAATCAGCCCGTGCAGAGAAGCACAAGATTGAACTTCACTCAACTTTCTAAAGTTTTCCCTGTTTGTTAACACTATCAACGTTTGCCTTTACTGTGTGAATTGGGATTGAATCAATGCAATATTAACCACTTTCCATGTAACATCCCGAAAACAAAACAAACTATACAATACTTAGAATTTGTTAGATTTAGATTTAGATTTTGTTGTAGGCATAGCGTATCGGAGTATGATTCTATTGTATTGACAGGCACTACTCAGGCCTGTACACTACACAGACCGGTGCGCCATAACCAATCAGAGCTGCAGTAGGCCTACAGTGCTTTCGTAAAGTATTCGTACCCCTTGATTTTTTCCACATTTTGTTACGTTATAGCCTTATTCAATATTATATATTTTTTATCTCATTAATCTACACACAATACCCCATAATGACAAAGCAAAAACAGGTATTTAGAAAATGTATTAAAAGAAACAATTGAAATATCACATTTCAATAAGTATTCAGATCCTTTACCCAGTACTTTGTTGAAACATCTTTGGCAGCAATTACAGCCTCGAGTCTTGAGTATGATGCTACAAGCTTGGCACACCTGTATTTGGGGAGCTTCTCCTATTCTTCTCTTCAGATCCTCTCAAGTTCTGTCAGGTTGGATGGGGAGCGTCGCTGCACAGGTCTCTCAAGATGTTTGATCGGGTTCAAGGCATGGCTCCGGTTGGGCCACTCAATGACATTCAGAGACTTTGTGTTTAGGGTCATTGTCCTCTGAGGGTGAACCGTCGTCGCAGTCTGAGCTCCTGAGTGGTCTGGAGCAGGATTTCATCAAAGATCTCTCTGTACTTTGCTCCGTTCATCTTTCTCTCGATCCTGACTAGTCTCCCAGTCCCTGCCACTGAAAAACATTCCCACAGCATGATGCTGCCACCACCATGCTTCACGGTAGGGATGGTGCCTGGTTTCCTCCAGATGTGACGCTTGGTATTCAGGCCAAAAAGTTCAATCTTGATTTCTCATGGTCTGAGAGTCCTTTAGGTGCCTTTTGGCAAACTCCAAGCGGTGCCTTTTACTGTGGGGTGTCTTCCATCTGGCCACTCTATCATAAAAGCCTGATTGGTGGAGTGCTGCAGAGATGGTTGTCCTTCTGGAAGATTCTCCCATCTCCACAGAGGAACTCTGGAGCTCTGTCAGAGTGACCCTCGGGTCTTGGTCATCTCCCTGAACAAGGCCCTTCTCCCCCGATTACTCAGTTCGGCCGGGGTGGCCAGTTCTAGAGGAAGAGTATTGGTTGTTCCAAACTTCTTCCATTTAAGAATGATGGAGGCCACTGTGTTCGTGGGGACCATCACTGCTGCAGACATACCCTTCCCCAGATTTGTGCCTCAACACAATCATGTCTCGGAGCTCTACGGACAATTCCTTCGACCTCATGGCTTGGTTTTTGCTTTTACATGCACTGTCAACTGTGGGACCTTATATAGACAGGTGTGTGCCTTTCCAAATCATGTCCAATCAATTGAATTTACCACAGGTGGACTCGAATCAAGTTGTAGAAACATCTCAAGGATGATCAATGGAAACAGGATGCACCTGAACTCAATTTTGAATCTCATAACAAAGGGTCTAAATATTTATGTAAATAAGTTATTTCTGTTTTTTATTTTTAATAAATGTGCAAACATTTCAAAAAAACTTTTGCTTTATCGTTATGGGGCATTGTGTGTAGCTTGATGAGGATTTTATTTAATCCATTTTAGAATAAGACTGTAAAGTAACAACATTTGGGAAAAGGGAAGGTGTCTGAATACTTTTCGAATGCACTGTATATGTAAATAGACCATTGCCATATATTGGTTTGTGCCGCTCACTTTGAACTGGACTTTTTTACAGCATGAGCGGTCGCAATTATTATGCACTTGTTTTTAGATCAAAGCGACAGCTGCATGTACAGAGAGGAATACTATTCACCTTTCGGTGAAATTCGCCTTTTTGAATTCAAAATAGGTGACCTATATGATTCTTATAGAGCCGATGAAAAAAATTTGGGGTGGCTTTGGATCACTACTGACTGTAAGGGAATGAGTGATGCGCGTTTGGAGCAATCTTTCAGCCAATCGATCACGTAACAACAGAATGCAGCAGGTGATTGAAGAGAGAAGAGACAACCAATTTGGTAGTTACAGCATCAGTATGCACTATGAAAAGACAGTAGAGAGTGGAAAGGCAGTTTGCCAGTTACAGCAGCCCGTCCCCAGAACGATAACGAAGAGGTAGGTGAGAAGCCTGACCACGAAGACGGGGGTGAGAAGATGATGAAGTGTACTTCATGAGCTGTAACCGAAAAACAGCTGGCATTTGGAAAGTTTGAGGTGAGGGAGAAAGTGTGGTGGAACAAGTATTGTTACCATTGTTAAGTATCTTGTTAGCTGGATCGAATTCTCCGTAGGCTAGCCACAGAAATGTTGAGCAACATTAGCCTATTTAAAAATATTTAAAAAATTACCCCATTTTCGTGGTATTCAATTGGTCTTGTCCCAACACTGCAACTCCCGTACAGACTCGGCGGGAAGGCGAAGGTCGAGAGCCGTGCATTCCCCCGAAACACAACTCAGCCAAGCCGCACTGCTTCTTAACACAACGCCCGCTTAACCCGGCAGCCAACCGCACCAATGTGTCGGAGGAAACACCATACAACCTTTCGACCTACAGTATGTGGTTAATTTTCAGAAAGATAGAATTGGGTGAAAATGAGGTTTTAAACAAGTTGATGCCTCTATAGAGGTGAAAGGAACACCACACAATACAGTGAATAAAAAGGGGTATGCCAGGTGTATTCTCTGCCTGAAATAGATCAATTATGCCAACAAATGGTATCATGCTCTGCTGCTGGCACACTGTAGAACAGATGTCCACAGACAGAAAGTGTACAATGTAATAATGTGCAGTGTAGCCCATAGATATTGCTTTAGTTGTGTTGAACTTGACAGTAACACTTGTGTGTGAGTGAGGGGGTTATTACATTTTTTACTCAGTGAACGTTATTTTTGCACACATGTAGCCTTGTGCACTTGATCAATGTCTATAGTGGCCACTATAATAGAGCAAAAATAGAATGCCTGTTTGTTTCATTCTATTTCTACTTTAAGATGGGTTTTTTCCCAAGTGCAATATTTAGATGCGTGTGTGGTCACAAGCATTCTATTATAAAGGCTGTCATGGCTAACTGCAATATTAGTGTATTATTTTTTCTTAAGACATGAGTGCCATTTGCAGTAAAGTCCAGGCAACAAATAACATTGGGTTGCTTTCTTTACATTTTTTTAAGCCGTGAGTTAGGTTCACATTAACCACTTTTTATTTTACACACAGAGATTGATCATGTAGATCATATTCTTTGTTGTTTAATTAGGTTAAAAAAAAAAATGTTTCTCCCTAGCAGGGATTCTTTTTGCATGTTTCAGTGCAACAAAAAAAGTTGTACCTTTTTGCGCCCTCACCAGTTTGCATCCCTGCATGTAGCCACATGTGCACATTTGTTCATGTTATTTGCTAGTTAGTGAGTTATTAGCCCAGTTATATATAATTTGTAGTCAGCAATGTGGGAGTGATTGCTTCCTACAAGAGCACAAAATGTGTAAATGTCTAGCCATCTTTGAAAAGCAGGTCAGGTAAAGAGCTTTTTTTATGTCTTAAAGGGCCAGTGTTGTATTTTGAGACAGGCTTGAATAAAGTAAGTAGCCAATAGGCAGAGGGTAGCATAATTTGTCTTGTTCTCTGTAATAAATGGTATGGGAATAAGGATTAATTGTATTTTGTAAAGTGGTTTCTTGCATCAAACAACACAACAAAATGTTCAGTCACCTCCTTATCTGACAGACAAGTGGATAATCAGGTTCATTTGAAGCCCTGCATGTTTTTTTGAAAGTCTCATGGAATGTAGGCCTACATTGAACACAGATTGGCTGCTACTGTAGGCTGAATGATAGAACCGCTATTTCCATGTTGATCAAATGGTCACAGTAGCCTACTTGGCCACTGTTAAAACTGTAAATGAAAGCGGGTATAGCCCCAGTGCTCACAGTAAACACTCGGCGGAAGTTGCACAGCCATTTTACAAGTTTCAAGTTTCAGCTTAGCAGACCTGAAATTTGCTCAGTGCCGAAACATATTCGAGGGAACATTGCCTCTGACCATATCTGGACATTGACTGGCTCAGTTTGGAGACTGAGGTGCACCCTTTTCCCTACACAGTGCACTATATTTGGGTGCCATTGGGGACGTAGCCTGAAAGACAACACTTTGAAAGGTCACATTGACGTGAGCCGAATTGTCCTTTTTCACAAAGTTGCCAATGGGTGAAGAAGGTTAGAGCCAGAGCAAAGATAAAGACCTCTTCTTCAGGGATCGATCGGATCCAATTTTGAGCAGCCAATTAGCATTCAACTCAGTGGTGCTTATTGATTTATATAAACCTGTGGAGAGACAACCAAGCACAGTATGCTACCAGCCTCCAGTGAGCCATCTGACAGAGTTTGACTGACAGGTCCCAACATTGCTTTGCTTTGTGGATTCGCTCCTTGTGGGACTTTATTAGCATCCTTTTTTAATTTCATCCATCACACAATTCAGAGTTCAATTGTATTCTGCCATGTAACTTCATTGAATGAACTAGAACATGACTGTACTACATATCAGGAATATGTGGAATCTATACTTTTTTTTCATGGTCTGGATCCTGGTGATCCTCAAAAGAAATTCTGTGATTGTTAGGGTATGTGTAGCTATTAAGCCCACTTTCATCTTTGAATTCAAATAGAAAATAAAACAATTCTGCTCTTTAATATGTCAATCAATTAATCTGGTTGTCATGTCCATAGCAGTTTTTATTCTAATCCAATCAGATGTTTTATTATTAAGTTATTTACAGTTATGTGTAAATTCCCACAAGTGGCATTGTCATATTGTTGTCCTTCATTCATCCAGGTGATTCTGTTTGTTGGTCCACCACCTGTACCTTTGTAATAGAACAGTAGAAAGGGAGATTTGAAACAGTCTTCAGATAGGCTTTAGGAAGTTTAACTGATGAACAAGAATATCAGTATAGCAAATGTGAATCCGGTTTCAGATATTTCATTGAAACTTGTGTGTGTGTTATGGTCTTTGTGCATGGCTTCTTATCCACAGAGGTCAGTTTTTTTATAACCAAGTAATAACACACCTGCTTTAACTATTCACGTCTTGATTGAAGTCTATGATTAGTTGAATCAGGTGTGTACTGGTTGGCAAGAACAAAAGCCTAAATCCACATTGGTCTTTGTGGATAATATTGGACACCCCCCTGTTTTGAGTGCTACTTTCATGATGAATAGTAATTATCAGTTTATTTTACTAAATTTAGGTGAAGATTAATATAATCACATTTTATATAAATGTCAGTATGTACGTTTTTAAAATTAGGTGGGCTTATTTGGAACACCTATGGGCTTTCCGTACCAATTATGCTCAGTCCAGACTTTTCACGTATTTTATCAAATATTTATTTAAGAATTTAAGTAAAGTCATAAAACCTCATGTGAGAGATGAGTCTTTCATTTTATCTTAACTTTTCAAACAGAAATTAGGACAGTATATGTTAGAAATGTCTAGACTTAAATTTCGGTGGGCTTAATAGGTATACTTAAGTTAATTATTTCTAATAACATTGATATTGAGTCCTTCCA
Source organism: Oncorhynchus tshawytscha (assembly GCF_018296145.1). NCBI lineage: Eukaryota > Metazoa > Chordata > Actinopteri > Salmoniformes > Salmonidae > Oncorhynchus > Oncorhynchus tshawytscha. Next base: position 42,181,539 of record NC_056431.1, read on the forward strand.
TACATGTAGTTTGCCTGTATTGCTTGGCCAGCATTCTGGGGGATGTAGGCAGTGTAATGCAGGGCTCCAGTGAAGTTTGTGTGCTCTGGTCTGCTTTAAAGCTCTTCTGCATTCTGCTATGTGCTCTGCAGTGTCTGCAGTGTCTTCTGCCTGCACCACACTAACAGGTCAGATCTAAGTCTCTGTGCCCGCGAGGGGAGCAACTTACTCCTCATATACTCTGTCATGTCTTACAGTGGGATAAATAAACGTGTTTGTGTTTGGTAACAAAATAACAGGGGGGAAAAACAGATTTATGCAGGCTGTTACATCCTCATTAGTTTATTTAATTTCTTCATAACAATGAGATTGCTCGCCATGCAGCCAGCGACAACCAGCGAGGTATGGAGCGCAATCTGTTTACTTGGTTACGTGCCACAATCTGTGCATAAGTGACTTTGATTTCCATTTTGCACTTAGTCAATTCCAGCTCAGGGCATTTTGACATGGCGGGTCAGAGAGGGATTTGAGTTGGGAGATGCCAAGAGGCTTCTGGAGGCATTAAGCCTATACTAGAGCCTACTAACTAACACTGGGTGTGTGTCCCAATAGGCACCTTATTCCTCCTATACACAGTTGAAGTCTGAAGTTTACATAACTTAGGTTGGAGTCATTAAAACTTGTTTTTCAATCACTCCACAAATTTCTTGTTAACAAACTATAGGTTTGGCAAGTCGGTTAGGGCATCTACTTTGTGCATGACAGCTTCTGATAGGCTAATTGACGTCATTTGAGTCAATTGGAGGTGTACCTGTGGATGTATTTTAAGGCCTACCTTCAAACTCAGTGCCTCTTTGCATGACATCATGGGAAAATCAAAAGAAATCATCCAAGACCTCCACAAGTCTGGTTCATCTTTGGGAGCAATTTCCAAACGCCTGAAGGTACCACGTTCATCTGTACAAACAATAGTACGTAAGTATAAACACCATGGGACCACGCAGCAGTCATACCGCTCTGAAAGGTGACACGTTCTGTCTCCTAGAGATGAACGTACTTTGGTGTGAAAAGTGCAAATCAATCCCAGAACAACAGCAAAGGACCTTGTGACATAACATAACTTAAAAGGCCACACAGCAAGGAAGAAGCCACTGCTCCAAAACTGCCATACAAGAGCCAGACTACGGTTTGCAACTGCACCTGGGAACAAAGATCGTACTTTTTGGAGAAATGTCCTCTGGTCTGATGAAAAAATAGAACTGTTTGGCCATAATGACCATCGTTATGTTTGGAGGAAAAGGGGGAGGCTTGCAAGCCGAAGAACACCATCCCAACTGTGAAGCATGGGGGTGGCAGCATCATGTTGTGGGGGCGCTTTGCTACAGGAGGAACTGATGCACTTCACAAAATAGATGGCATCATGAGGGAGAAACATTATGCTGATATATTGAAGCAACATCTCAAGACATCAGTCAGGAAGTTCAAGCTTGGTCGCAAATGGGTTTTCCAAATGGACAATGACCCCAAGCATACTTCCAAAGTTGTGGCAAAATGGCTTAAGGACAACAAAGTCACGGTATTGGAGTGGCCATCACAAAGCGCTGACCTCAATCCCATAGAAAATGTGTGGGCAGGACTGAAAAGGGGTGTATGAGCAAGGAGGCCTACAAACCTGGCTCAGTTACACCAGCTCTGTCAGGAGGAATGGGCCAAAATTCACCCAACTTATTGTGGGAAGCATGTGGAAGGCTACCCAAAACGTTTAACAATTTAAAGGCAATGCTACCAAATACTAATTGAGTGTATGTAAACTGCTGACCCACTGGGAATGTGATGAAAAAAATTAAATCTTAAATAAATCATTCTCTCTACTATTATTCTGACATGTCACATTCTTAAAAGAAAAGCGGAATTTTTACTTGGATTAAATGTCAGGAATTGTGAAAAACTGAGTTTGTATGTATTTGGTTAAAGTGTATGTAAACTTCCGACTTCAAATGTACACTAGTACACTACTTTTAACAAAACCCCTATGGCCATGTGGCACCCTGTTCCCTACTTTTGAGAATAGGATTGCCATTTGGGATGTACACAAGTACTGGGGAGTGGTGCACCGGTGCAAGCGAAGCGATGTCCACAGAGCTCGCAACTCAGCTGACCCCCCCCCTACTCCGACACATGAGACAAAGAACAGAGGGATTCAAAGGGCAAAGCTGCACAAAAAATAACCGATTTTCATCAGAAAGGAACCTGTCACATCTGTGGAGCTTCAAAGCTGCTCCCAACATATTCATACACAATATCACATCAACCAGGAATGATCTGCTGCTGGAATAAGAAGAGGAGAGAGAGAGACTGACTATTGGCACACTGTATAATATGTTGGGGCTTGAAAGAACAAATAAAGAAACATGACTTTACAGCATTACATTTTGTGTATTTTTCTTCTCTTACGTTAGAGAGGATTGGCCATTTTTGTGTAGTGGGAAATGGTGCAGCCTTCGAGGAGCTCTGTCACAGGCGAAAATGTAAGAGCATCTAATGGCACAGACGGCCCTAGTACCACTCTGAAACAAGTTACACTGCCTCCTTGGTTTTAGCACTAACAGACTGCTGTGAATATCTGTGTTGCAGCTTTGTATAAAGGGATACCAATTCCAATGGGTCTACTGAGAGCACGAAAGGGGTGGAGGGAGAGAGGTAGAGAAGGGAGAGATGGGATGGTAATCTCACTGCAGTCCACGAATGTCAGCATGGGGCTTGAATGATGCGCTAGAGCTGGATCGCCGCGCAGACTTTCAACTTAACTTCTCTCTCCCTCCCTCCATCTCTTCTACTGTCCCCCTCCTTTCTGCCATCTCTCACTCCTCTCTTCCTTACATCATTCACTCTGCGGTTCACACGACCCTCTTCCTCCTCTCTCCCGGTGCCCTGGTTTTGGCTCTTTCTTTTCTCTATCCCTCTTTCACTTTCTCTCTCCCTCCTCTCCCTTTCCTCTCCCTCTCTGTATATACTGTATATCTCTCTCTCACTCTCTTTCTCCATCTCCCCCTCTCACCCTCCTCTCTCTCTGTGTGACAGCAGTACAGGGAGGATCATTGATTAATTCCTCTGTGAGTCCGGCTGCCTAGTGCAAACTGTAATCAGCCAGGAGAGCAGCTCTCATCACATTCCCGCCTTTCATTTTTTCTTTGGTTTATTCACCCACTTTTTCTCCTCCGCTTGCTAAAAATCTGTGTGAGGGGTGGGTAGAGGGAACATTCTCATAAAGCACCTGTATTAATTTTGCACGTAGCGCTGCTAATGCTGTGGATGTTGTGAGGTAGGGAGAGGGAGAGAGAGCAGTGCCTGTGGACTGCCAAGCCCAGTCACCAGTTGAATGCGGCCAGTGTGCCTGTACATGGATGGGAGCGCTGGGGCAGAAGATTCACTTGGGTACCCTGATGAGCATCCAGCCCACTGGGGAGAATAATTCTCTGGAGCTTTTCCACAAAGGGCCTCCGCCCTGCCTGCCTTTCAGCCTGCCTGCTCCATGCCGGGAGTGTTTTTAAATACCTGCTGCTGTCCTGCCCAGCTCTCTGGCTCTGCTGCCGCTGACCGACTGTAAGTAGCTACTTCAGCCTCTAGTGTGGTAATACCGGTGGGGGCCCACTGCCCAGCACTAACAGGTTGACACTGTTGGGAGCATTGAGCTCAAGTGCAACAAACGGTTTAACATTCTGGCTGCATTGTGTGAAGTGATTTCTCAAAGTGCATGCTGAATTAACGTTATGCTATCCCAGACTTGAGCTCTCATTTATTCTCATTTTAGAGCTGAAGTAAAATTCACATCATCAGGCTTGTGAAAAGTGAAACATAAAAGTGGCTGATCATTGAGTTTTATTTTTGCCTATTAAAGTTCTATTGATTCCTATTAAAGTTATATTGATGCCTATTAAAGTTCTGTTGACGCGCGCTGCCTTCCCTGCGGGTTCCTAATTAGGAGAACATTCCTCCAAGTAAGTTGGAGAAGAGAGTCGCATACTGTCCTGTCTGTCCTCCCAGCTCAGCTGAGGCAGATGGAGTAGAGAGAGAGAGGAGGGCTTTGATTTTTCCTGTTAAAGGGACAATCTAGAATTGGTACATCCATTTAGCTATTTAGCAAAAGAAAAGTGGTGTCTTTTCCGCATTGTTGTTGTTCCTTTAAACATGACAGCCAGGTCTCCATGGTGATTTCATTGTTGCCAGGAACACCGAAGACCTTGTTTAACGTTGTCTGTCTTTGTCTGCATGTTGCTAGAGGATGCCGGCTCAGACGGTAGGTAGAGTTTGAGATTGAATTTTATATAACAAACTGCTAGTGTTTATTATCACTTCTCATTCTGATCCAATGACAGGAATTGTTTGCAGTCATTCTTCCTTCATGGCTGTTTCTTTTCCTGTGGCTGCATGTTCTGTGAGTTCTCTCTGTAATGCTGCTGTAGCCTACTGTATGTTTTCATGCAGTAATCCCTGTAGTAAGGCTGGCTTTAGTGAGTAAATGTGTCTGTTGGCTCTGTGTTGTGTTCCTGACATCCATATTAATTTTCTGAGTCCCAAGTGGCACCATATTCCCTATAAAGTGAACTACTTTTCACCAGATGCACTATGGGCCCTGGTCTAAAGTATTGCACAATAAAGGGAATAGCGAGGCATTTGGAACGCGAGGCATTTGGATATTGCTCACCACCTGTCGGCTGTACTGTACCTGGCTGCCCAGTGCCCACACCACCTCCAGGGAACTGCCAATGCCAGGGTCCACTGCTCTGGCCAAACTCCCGTTCACTTTCCTCTGCCTGAAATCCTGCCATCGTCACCCTGGATCTGTGTCCCCTCTTCTTCTCTCTACTCCTCTTTTCTCTCTCTCAGCGTATTCCAGACAAACCCTGGATTAGAATTTATGACTTATTGACATGATTTCCCCTGTGACATGTTTGTCATCATTGGTTTTAGCTGGTAATCATTGTCTGTTCAGAGTAATCTGATCATGTGCATTCACCAAATAAAGGCTGAACTGCGAATCACGTCATAATTTTCGTGAAAAACACATGATCTCATAGTTTTCTCTCTCTCTCTCTCTGTAGCCACCAGTTCCACCAAGCTGGAAGACCTGAGCTATCTTGATGAACAGCGTAATACTCCCCTGCGGACGTCCATTCGGCTGCCCTGGCATAACACAGGTGGGAGGGCACCACAAGACTCCAAAGGTACTGTTAAACAGCATGTACACCTAGATTATGTCCTAAATGGTACCCCATTCCCTATATAGTTCACTTCTTTTGATCAGGGCCCTTTGTAGTACACTATATAATAGGGTGCCATTTGGATCACAGCCATACAATAACTAGCTATTCTCCGGGATAGAACAAGGGCCAGCACAGTGCACACCAGAATTATAAACAAAACATAGGGAAAATGTAAACCTATTCCATAGAACACAGAGCAGCATATGCTACATGGCCAAAGTATGTTTATTAATATGGAGTTGGTCCCCCCTTTGCTGCTGCTACTATTTAACCCTCTTTTAAAACCCTCTCAGTTTTCTCTGCCGCTGTCAGTATAAAGTTGTTAGACTTATGTAAAATGTCCCTCTGGACAGACATTTTTGCAACAGTCCACATTTATGAGCATTATGTGTTTGGCTTTCATTAGACACTGTAAGCAGTCTAATAGAAGCATTCATGTTTGTTAAATTGCAAACCTTTGCCATCCACCTCCATGATTTCCATTTAAATGCAGTTGAGCAGCTTCTCCAACTAAACTGCTATTCCCAGAGCTCAGTAGACGGAGGGGACTGGTGGTTGTCGGATAGTACGGCTAGTACTGATTTGTCTCTCTTATGCAGTCAAGGTGTGTGGGAGAGAGAAATAATCAGTGCTGAAGCTAGCTGCCCTGTTGAAGATTACTTACAAATGGTCCAAGCCAATGAAGCTAGCTGGTCATAGCTCAGACTAAGAGATGGAGAGAAAGAAAGAAAGACAGAGAGAGAGAGCGAGAGAGAGAGGAAAAATACAGAGAGAGGGGGGAGAGATAGAGAGGGCAATGATGAAGAGAGAGAGAGAGAGAGCTACAGAGGAAAAATAGCCCATTCTTTCTCTAGCTGTGCGGTGGACACTGACTGCAGTCCAGGCATCTCCTCTCCTCCCCCTCAACAGCCCTGAGAAGAGTGTTTGGCCTGCAGCAGGTGTTTATTGCCTGGTTGACAGTCAGCACTTACCACACTGCAACCGCCGTAGACAGACAGATGGACAGACGGACAGTGATTTTTTTGTTACGATCAACTGATATTAATGTTCCTCAAATGGTTTGTGAACGAATGGTGTGACAATGAGACACACAAAGACGGTTCAGATGATTACAGGAGAAAAATATGTTGTTTTCAATCTGATTATCCTGGATGATACTCCGGCAAAATGACGCAATATGATACAATGTTTAACATTTCTGTGGATTGCAAACCTGACACATACACGCGCCACGGCAAGATCAAACGTGCACATCCAGATGAGAGATAAATTAGAATGCGGAGGCCAAGTTTTCAGAGAAAACAGATGAAAGATGTGTAAGGTAAACAGTACAGGTGTAAACGGTGTTTCAGATGGAGACGTTCCCTAATCAGTGACTGAATTGGTTTCGAGGCTTGGCTTCACGCCAGCTAGGGAATAAATGTCTGTCTATTTATTCACTCTTACGCCTAGCTAAATGTATGATTCATTATATATGCCCTCTTTTCTTATGAACTTTCAGTTGGTAAATGTTTGTCTTTTATTTGGTTTCTTTTAGCACGCTTCGCTCCCTACAAGACGGTGGACATCATGCTCAAGCCACTGCTGTTCGAGGTGCCCAGCATCACCACAGACTCTGTGTTTGTGGGCCGCGATTGGCTCTTCCAGCAGCTGGAGGATGTTCTGAAGGGCGACGGTTGCGAGGAGAGCCGCGGCGCCGTGGTTGTGGGCAATGTGGGCTTCGGCAAGACGGCCATCATCTCCCGCCTGGTGGCACTCAGCTGTCACGGCGGCCGCATGCGGCAGATCGCCTCTAACAGTCCCAGCTCATCGCCCAAAAGTAAGAAATAACCCGTAGTTACGTTTCAAATGGTACCCTATTCCCTATTTAGTGCACTCCTTTTGACCAGGGCCCAGGACACATCCACAGTCACGCACTGCCTGGACCAAACAAATGTGACCTAATCCTCCTCATCATCATCATTCATGTTGGGTGCTCTCGTGTAAATAGACATGTCAGGGACTTACAGAAAGGAGATTAGACTGCGGGCTGAAATAATGTGTGGTTAAATCCATCAACATGTACAGTAGTGACATGAAATGTCCAGGAACTATGTAGCCCAACACGTCAATCATACAGGTTCTGACAGGAAGTGATACAGAGAGGTATAAAGTTTTCACTTGGCAGAAAAAAATATGTACTCTATCGTTCAAAAGTTTCGGGTCACTTTGAAATGTCCTTGTTTTTGAAAGAAAAGCTATTTTTTTGCCCTTTAAAATAACATCAAATTGTTCAGAAATACAGTGTAGACATTGTTAATGTTGTAAATGACTATTGTAGCTGGAAAAGGCAGATATTTTATGGAATATCTACATAGGCGTACAGAGGTCCATTATCAGCAACCATCACTCCTGTGTTCCAATGGCATGTTGTGTTAGCTAATCCAAGTTTTTAATTTTAAAAGGCTAATTGATCATTAGAAAACCTTTTTGTAATTATGTTAGCACAGCTGAAAACTGTTATCCTGATTAAAGAAGAAATAAAACTGGCCTTCTTTAGACTAGTTGAGTATCTGGAGCATCAGCATTTGTGGGTTTGATTGCAGGCTCAAAATGGCCAGAAACAAATACATTCTTCTGAAACTAGTCAGTCTATTCTTGTTCTGTGAAATGAAGGTTATTCCATGTGAGAAATTACCAAGAAACTGAAGATCTCGTACAACGCTGTGTACTACTCCCTTCACAGAACAGCGCAAACATTTTCTAATAGAAAGAGGAGTGGGAGGCCCCGGTGCACAACTCAGCAAGAAGACAAGTACATTAGAGTGTCTAGTTTGAGAAACAGACGCCTCACAAGTCCTCAATTGGCAGCTTCATTAAATAGTACCTGCAAAACACCGGTCTCAATGTCAACCGTGAAGAGGCGACTCTGGGATGCTGGCCTTCAAGGCAGAGTGGCAAAGAAAAAAGCCATATTAAAGACTGGCCAATAAAAATAAAATATTAAGATGTGCAAAAGAACACAGGCACTGGACAAAGGAACTCTTCCTTAGAAGGCCAACATCCCGGAGTCGCATCTTCATTGTTGACATTGAGACTGGTGTTTTGCGGGTACTATTTAATGAAGCTGTCCAGCTACAATTGTCATTTACAACATTAACGTTGTCTACACTGTATTTCTGATCAATTTTATGTTATTTTAATGTACAAAAAAGGTGCTTTTCTTTTAAAAACAAGGACATTTCTAAGTGACCCCAAACTTTTGAACGGTAGTGTAATTGTAATGCTACAGACTACTGTATGTTTCTGAATACAGAAGGGCACAGCCTTGGTTGCATTGATGTCATTTCTATACTTTCTCGAGTTGGTAAATGCTGAATACTATATGCTATGCATAAGTCTTCCACACAATCTCACAAGGTTATTCTGTACGAATGAAAATATATTTTCATTGTGAGAGTAAGAACTGGTTTGTCAAACAATGAAAAGTTATCAGCTAAGTCCCAAACAGCAGCCAATTCCCTATATAGTGTGCTGCTTTTGACGAGTAAAAAGTAGTGCACCATTGGAATAGGGTGCCATTTAGGATGCAGCCATGGTTGCACCTGAATAGTCTTTACAGTGAGTCTTCCTGTTGATGGACGACCCTGCTTCCCTCCCGCTCTTCCTTTTAGATGGTGGAGACCCCCAGAGCACCGACCTCCCCCTCAGCCAGCCCCCTCAGCCCACCCCTCCACCCAGCGCCACCAACACCATGCGGAACAACAGCTGTCCCGGCACCCCTGAGGTCCAGAGACGCAAGGAGGAGGCCGTCAAACGCCTGGCCACCAAGGTACTGGAGGCTCACATTGCCAGATCACAGTTCATAGCCCAACCCAACAATTGGGAATGTTGTTGCTGTGACTTTCTTTGTCCCAGATCACCTATAGAGCTCTGGTCAAAAGTAGCACTATATAGGGAATATGGTGCAATTTGGGACATACCCTTTGAGATTATAAAATGACTTCTGGTCTCTTTTTTAAGTTGTTCTTCTGTAAGTTTGCATGGAAATGTATTTATTACACATGATGGCTTTGGGGCATTGTGTCATTTTACCAGTCAGGTTCAAAGTAGACATTTTGTTACTGTGAAGTGCATCTTGGTGCTCAGAATAGCAAGAAGTCAACGAGAGTGTCTATACCTTAACACTAGAACCGCTAAAGCAGTCATTTTGACTGCTCATGAATATTATTTATTTATTATTTTTTAAGTCATGTCCGTCCCCCCTGTCCTTGTCTTTTCCTAAATAAGTCTATATAACACAGTCAGTGTTAGAATCTTAATATCACAAACATGACTGTTTTATGGTTTTCCCCCGTTGCCCTCCTTCTCCCAAGAGTAAGGCCAGCTCCGCTCCACTCCTTCTTCCGATAGTTGAAAGTGCCCAGAGCTGATAATCACCCCAATAATTGCTTTGAATCGGAACCTAAACTATACTGAAACTAATTTCACACATATAACAAAAGATTAAATAAATTAAGTAAAGTATGATGGGGAGAAAGAGGGAGAATGGGTGAGATGATGAGCGAGGGGAAGCGAACGATGCATAATTATATAATCAACTATTTTAAATTAAGATCAGGGTGGCCCATTCTATTGTATTGATCCATGCTAATTATAATCTTAAAATGGTACAGTGCTTCAGAAAGTATTCACACCCCTTGACTTTTACAAGAACCCATAATGTCAAATAGGAATGATGTTTTTCACATTTTTACAAATTAATTAAAAATAAAAAGCTGAATTATCTTCAGTCAAAATGTATTCAAGCCCTTTGTCATGGAAAGCCTATGGCCATTCCAATACCTTGACTTTGCTGTCCTTAAGCCATTTTGCCACAACTTTGGAAGTATGCTTGGGTCATTGTCCATTTGGAAGACCCATTTGCGACCAAGCTTTAACTTCCTGACTGATGTCTTGAGATGTTGCTTCAATATATCCACATAAGTTTTCACGTAACTTTCCTCATGATGCCATCTACTTTGTGAAGTGCACCAGTCCCTCCTGCAGCAAAGCACCCACACAACATGATGCTGCCACCCCCGTGCTTCACAGTTGGATGGTGTTCTTCGGCTTGCAAACATCCCTCTTTTTCCTCCAAACATAACGATGGTCATTATGGCCAAACAGTTCTATTTTTGTTTCATCAGACCAGAGGACATTTCTCCAAAAAGTACGGTTTTTGTCCCCGTGTGCTTGTCGCAATGCGTAGTCTGGCTTTTTTATGGCGGTTTTGGAGCAGTGGCTTCTTCCTCGCTGAGTGGCCTTTCAGGTTATGTCGATATAGGACTCGTTTTACTGTGGATATAGATACTTTTGTACCTGTTTCCTCCAGCATCTTCACAAGGTCCTTTGCTCTTGTTCTGAGATTGATTTGCACTTTTCGCAAACAAAGTACGTTAATCTCTAGGAGACAGAACGTGTCTCCTTCTAGAGCGGTATGACGGCTGTGTGGTCCCATGGTGTTTATACTTGTGTACTATTGTTTGTACAGATGAACGTGGTACCTTCAAGCGTTTGGAAATTGCTCCCAAGGATGAACCAGACTTGTGTAGATCTACAATTTTTTTTCTGAGGTCTTGATTTCTTTTGACTTTCCCATGATGTCAAGCAAAGAGGCACTGAGTTTCAAGGTAGGCCTTGAAATACATCTACAGGTACACCTTCAATTGACTCAAATGATATCAATTAGCCTATCAGAAGCTTCTAAAGCCATGACATCATTTTCTGGAATTTTCCAAGCTGTTGAAAGGCACAGCCAACTTAGTGCATGTAAACTTCTGACCCACTGGAATTGTGATACAGTGAATTATAAGTGAAATAATCTATCTGTAAACAATTGTTGGAAAAATGACACAAACCATATGTCCTAACCGACTTGCCAAAACTATAGTTTGTTAACAAGATATTTGTGGAGTGATTGAAAAACAAGTCTTAACGACTCCAACCTAAGTTATGTAAACTTCCGACCTCAACTGTATGTTCAGGAGTAAAAATGTGCGTAACACTAGCACCGACTGGCCTTTCAGCCTGTAAGTACCTGCTAGGGAATGTTGCCACATATCAACCCGCAAGGTGCGCAAACATAAGCACCAAGGCTTGTTAAATAGTGAAGAATCAATTGTATAGCATGATATGCATGAATAAATATTTGTGGAAATGCACAGTATATCCATGTAGAAATTTAACAACAGTATTTTTATTTTTAGATAGAGTCAAGGATATGTTTTTTTTTATAAATATGCAAATTCCTAGTGAAAATGTAGGCCTAAAGCCAATTCTTGACACTTCCAACTGATGACTCATCAATATTCTAACGGTCTAGTAAATACATTTCATATATGCTATCTGAAGAATAATCATTTAGTGGTGTTTTTAAAGGTCTTAGGTAACATTAGAAAACCATAAAACTATTATTACAAAGAACATAATTTCATTTTTATTAGTTTATGTTACTCTAGGCTATAAGTAATAAAGACGTCCGTAATAATTTAGTTTTGTCAGGTCTAAAGAAACATTGTGGAAATAAAAACATGTATTTAAAAGAAAACAGAATAGTGAATTTGATAATTTGCTGAACGCATGGATTGTGCAGATGGAAAGAATTGCAGCTCTGAATTTTGAGAGTTATTTGACAAATGTAAGTGTCATAGAAACTGCAGAATATGCTCTTTTTGATACTATATAGAAATCAAAATGTTTTACCTGCATGTGACTCTGAAGGACGATTTGATTAACTGATCCTTTCCCTGCATCTGTCATTTCCAAGCTATGCCCATCTCTTCATGTACAATTTGACAACTGATAATATTGTCACTCATCAGACTATTGTCAATTTAATCTAGTCTATATTCTAACTCTTATGTGTGAAATTAGTTTAGGTGTAGTTTCGATGGGCCGCTGTGCTGGCTGACTGACATTGTTTGCTTTCCCGCGCTCATCAACTTGGATAGTCAAGGATATGTTTTGCATTATTCTAAAGGCCTACTGCATGTTTTCGTAGCATATTTTCGTTTCCCTTACAATAAATGTGATTAGTAATAAAAAACTGTCCCATATAACGGCTTATTTTTACAAAGTAAAACTTAAAACAGAATGATATCAACCCGCAAGGTGCGTGGTCAAGTTACTAACATGTGCACCAACGATGATAAATAGGTATAACACAAACTCATCATTATACTATTGTTGTTCATAATTAAATCAACATCTTCTCCCTCCTTACCATTTAGTTAGGCCTCATTTAAATTTGATTCTAAAGTAATGTGCACAATTACCTCCTTTCATCCATTTGTCATTCTTTCAGTGGGCTGGCATCGTTTGCTGGCATCGTTTGCTTCCCTTCAAGTCCCTTCTCATCAATTAGGATATAGTCAAGATATGTTTTGCGTTATTCTAAAGGCCTACTGCAACACATAGTTATAGTAAATAAAACAATCCCATATCAGCTTATTTTTACAAAGTAAAACAAAAGGAAAATATATCAACCCGCAAGTCAAATTATTTGCTATAAACATGAGCGCCAAAGCTGACAAATAGGCATAACAAACTCATCATTACACTATTGTCTTTCTAAATTAAATCAACCTCTTCACCTTCCTTGTCATTCAGCTAGGCCTAATTTAAATCAAATTGTGAAGTAATCTGCACAATTATCTCCCATTCATCCATTTGTCATTCAGTGAGGCGAGAGAGGCGCATTAGCGCCTGGCTTGGTACCAACATCCTACAGCGCATTTGTCTTGGCCCATTAAGGTGGTACTAGGTGTGGAAACAACAGGTAAAAGAGCTCTAAATACTTTTCAGTTTGGCATTTAAAGATTCTGACAACTGAGCAATGTAAAATGCAAACATTTAGTAAAAGTCAGGGAAGGTGCAGGAGGTAGGTTTTCTCTTGCCTTTATGTTTTATTTACAAATCAAACATCAGTATTCGTTGACCTATGGCGGTTTTAGTGTGAACAAGTCACATAAGTTGCACTCTGTGTGCAATAATAGTTTTTTACATGATTTTGAATGACTACCTCATCTCTACTCCACACATGCAATTATATGTAAGGTCTCTCAGGAGAGCAGTGAATTTCAAACACAGATTCAACCACAAACACCAGGGATGTTTTCCAATGCCTCGCAAAGAAGGACACCTATTAGTACAGTAGATGGGTAAAAAAGCAGACCTTGAATATCCCCTTGATCACGGTGAAGTTATTAATTACACATTGGATAGTGTATTAATACAACAAGTCACTACAAAGATACAGGCGTCCTTCCTAACTCAGTTGCCGGAGAGGAAGGAAACTGCTCAGGGATTTCACCATGAGGCCAATGGCGACTTTAAAACAGTTACAGAGTTTAATGGCTGTGATAGTTGAAAACTGAGGATGGATCAACAACATTGTAGTTTACTCCACAATACTAATCTAATTGACAGAGTGAAAATATTTTCCTGAATACAACAAAGTGATATGTTTGGGGCAAATCCAATACAACACATTGCCACTCTCTGTATTTGCAAGCGTAGTGGTGGCTGCATCATGTTATGCTTGTAATCGTTAAAGACTGGGGAGTTTTTCAGGATAAAATATAAATAGAATGGAGCCAAGCACCGGCAAAACTCTAGAGGAAACCCTGATTCATTCGGCTTGCCACCAGACACTGGGAGATTAATTCACCTTTCAGCATGAGAATAACCTAAAACACAAGGCCAAGTCTACACTGGAGTTGCTTACCAAGAAGACAGTGAATGTTACTGAATAGCCGATTTACAGTTTTGACTTAAATCTTCTTGAAAATCTTTGGCAAGACCTGAAAATGGTTGTCTAGCAATGATCAACATCCAATTTGACATAACTTGAAGATTTTTGACTAATGGGCAAATGTTGCACAATCCAAGTCTGGAAAGCTCGTAGAGACTTACCCTGAAAAACTCACAGCTGTAATCGCTGCCAAAGGTGCTTCTACAAAGTATTGACTCAGGGGTGTTAATACTTATGAAAACTTGTTATTTTGGTATTTCATTTTCAATCAATTTGCAAACATTTTTACAAACATGTTATTACTTTCTCATAATGGGGTGTTGTGTGTAGATGGGGGAGGAAACAATCTAATACATTGTGAATTCAGGCTGTGGAATAATTGAAGGGGTATGAATACTTTCTGAAGGCACTGTGTGTACCCTATATCAGTCCACTGAATCAAAGCAGTCTTATCAATCTCCTCCGGGCTATTTGAAGTATGCTACACAGTGAGAGCGTGCGTAATTTTACATGCTGAGCGGCTTTCAATATCTGTGAAAATATCCACATCAGGCAGCAAGTGATCGAGAGTCAGAGAATGTGGTGATGGGGCTTGTGGAACCTCACATTGGCAAGGAGAGAAATGTCACCATGAACAATTTCCTAACTTCACTGTCATTGGTGAACAATTTGCTTGTAAAGAAAACTAATCTGGCCGGCACCATGAATAACTGAAATCCAACTGATGCCGTTGTGTGAAGATGCACACAATATAAGCACGAGCTGACAAAACATTTGACTCACTGCCTCAATGTGGTCTTATGTAGCAAAATTTGAAATGGTGTTTTTTACATTGGATAAAAGGAGAGACTCGGAGCTAGAAAATTGTATATCATACACTACAGTTGAGGAACAATAGGAAAATAATTCTGCTTTGAAAGTTGATAAACTTGTGGACCCCTCTTTTGAGAAAATGGCCCTAGAATATTGTGGTACACCTACTTTACTGAAGAGCTCTTCTTTGTCTACACCATTCAGCATCGTTCACACCCTCTTAAGACTTAGCCCCACCAACCTCTTTAAGGATTCACTTGTGAGGCCATGTGCCAAACAGAGTGAGTAGTGTAGTAAATAACCAAAGATTTCAAGTCTAAAAGTGGTAAAAGTAATAGCAAAAAGTAGTAGTAAAAATACACTTCATCTATATCCTAATCTGACTTTGGTGTTGTTCTTCAACATGTGGTCATGTTGTTCTTCACATTACCGTCTCTGGTAAACACACTATATCAAGTAAAATCAAATTGTATTTGTCACATGCAGAGGATACAGAAGGTGTATACAGTACAGTTACTTGCATATTTGCACTGTAGTGTTGAGATAAAAAATATTGTATAAATATTAGATTATTCTTACTCAGACACACTTGTCTAAATTGATGGGTCATGTGAAAGAAATGTGACAACCACCCACCAGCCACATCTACCTAAGTGGATGGGTAACTATTGTCTAGACATGTATAGTGCATTCGTAATGTATTCAGGCCCCTTCACTTTTTCCACATTTTGTTACGCTACAGCCTTAATCTAAAATGGATTAAATCTACACACAATACACAACACCCTATAATGACAAAACGAAAACAGGTTTTAAGACATTTTTGCAACAAAAAAAAACAATACATATCAATGTATTTATATATATCTTATTTACATAAATATTTAGACCCTTTGTTATGAGACTCGAAGAAGGGCCTTGGTCAGGGAGAACCCGAGGGAGTTCTCTGCAGCTCTCCACCAATCAGGCCTTATTGGTAGAGTGGCCAGATGGAAGCCACTCCTCAGTAAAAAGCACATTACAGCTCGCTTGGAGTTTGCTAAAAGGCACCTAGATGACTCTCAGACCATGAGAAACAAGATTCTCTGGTCTGATGAAACCAAGATTTAAATCTTTGGCCTAAATGCCAAGTGTCACGTCTGGAGGAAACCTGGCACCATCCCTACGAATGAAGCATGGTGGTGGAAGCATCATGCTGTTGGGATGTAGCGGCAGGGACTAAGAGCCTAGTCAGGATTGAGGGAAAGATGAATGGAGCAAAGTACAGTGATATCATTGATGAAAACCTGCTCCAGATCACTCAGGACCTCAGACTAGGGCAAAGGTTCACCTTCCAACAGGACAACAACCCTAAGCACACAGCCAAGACAATGCAGGAGTGGCTTCTATACAAGTCTCTGATTGTCCTTGAGTGGCCCATCCAGAACCCAGACTTGAACCCGATCAAACATCTCTGGAGAGACCTGAAAATAGCTGTGGAGCTATGCTCCACATCCAACATGACAGAGCTTGAGAGGATCTGCAGAGAAGAATGGGAGAAACTCCCCAAATACAGGTGTTGCAAACTTGTAGCGTCATACTCAAGAAGACTCAAGGCTGTAATCGCTGCCAAAGGTACTTCAACAAAGAAGTGATTAATGGGTCTGAATACTTATGTAAGTACTTTTTAATACATTTGCAAAAATGTGAAATCTTATTTTGGTTTGTCATTAGGGGGTATTGTGTGTAGATTGATGAGGGGAAAAAATAACAATTGAATCGACTTTAGGATAAGGCTGTAAAATAACAAAATGTGGAAATAGTCAAGGAGTCTGAATACTTTCCAAATGCTCTGTACATGTCGAGACACGTTGTGTCAAGTCACTCTGGTTCACACTGATCGTAGTAGTAGTCCATAATACATTTTCCCCACTGATCTTTGTCTATAGCGCCTGCTAAAATACAGGGCAGTAATGTTGTTTAGTGCAGTCCATGTTGTTGAGGGCAGTCCAACGTTATATCTTTCACATAAACAGAAACATTCTATATGGCAGACCAATCCAAACTCATTTCTAGGCATGTCCAGCCCATCCATTATCTCAGCTAATCATGGCTAGCGGGAAGGTCCCTGTCTTTTTCCGCGGATTAACCAACTAGGCTCACAATTTAACTATTTTATTTGTATTTACAGATGGCATACAAGTTTATTTTGAAGGCACATGAAAGTTCACATGTTCCAGAAGGCATTTTGATAAAAAATGTAATAAAATGTTCAAATTGACAATTATATTCGTTATAATGCCATTATTGCTTTTGTGCCGAGTTTCACTATTTATAAAGGCCACTTGGTACTTATTATGATGTTTTGGCTACTGATGTTTTCATCATTTCTTCCAGTTTTACAGATGCATGTATTCTCTTCTCTCTGTCTACTTCTTCTGTCCTTCATTTCATCCCACTGTAGATTGGGGAGGGAGGCTGTGGCGCCTCCCTGAATCATGTCCTTTCATATCGAGGCTGGGTTTCCTTTAGTATTCATGAGGTTTTGTCAAAAAAAACATAACAGACCGTGCGGCACTCAGTTGATTTATGTTTGTTTACATTAATTTATTTGTATCTGAAGCAAGTTAATTAAAACATGTCCCTGGGGTCCTGGATGTCTATTGAAGACAATCACACAGAGTCCCCATTAAATGAATTCTCACATCAAAGGCCCGTTTGATTTGCAGCGAGCTCTGAGCTTAGTTAAATAATCATTCCTCTTGATTCTCCCTCATCAAATGGACTTAAAATCCAATGCGAAGTCACTCAGGCCCAATTTTCACCTTGGCAGCTCTAATACAATGGAGAGGGAGAGAGTGAGAAGCTCATTCTGGATCCTTAACATGTTGTGATTGCTACTGCACACTTCTGTCACTCACAGAGATAGGCAAATGATGTGTCGGGCCAGACTCCCCTAGGACTCGTCTCTGGTTTCGTCCCAAATGGCACCCTATTCCCTATATGGTGCGCTACTTTTGACGAGCGTCTTATGCACAATAAAGGGAAATAGTGTGCCATTTGGGACAACATCAGTGTTGCCAGGGTAACATGTTAGAAGTATGGTCAGAAAGACCTCAGGTTGGGTAAATTGTCCAAATGGTTGTGGTTCACAGTTCACAACATGAATATAGCAGCTTCCTACAACCTGAGGTGACTTGTCAATACAGAATGGCTTATTAATTGGTTTATTTCCAGTGCATTCGGAAAATATTCAGACCTCTTCCAGTTTTCCACATTTTCTTACATTAACAGCCTTATTCTAAAATGTTCTCATCAATCGACACACAATACCCCATGAACACAAAGCTTAAACAGGTTTTTAGACATTTATGCAAATTTATAAAAATGGAAATGTACACACCTGTCTATGTAAGGTCCCACAGTATGTATGTCAGAGCAAAAACCAAGCCATGAGGTCGAAGGAATTGTCCGTAGAGCTCCGAGACAGGATTGTGTCGAGGCCCAGATCTGGGGAAGGTTACCAAAAAATGTCTGCAGCATTGTAGGTCCCCAAGAACACAGTGGCCTCCATCATTCTTAAATGGAATACGTTTGGAACCACCAAGACTCTTCCAAGAGCTGGCCAAACTGAGCAATCGGGCGAGAAGGGCCTTGGTCAGGGAGGTGACCAAGAACCCAAGGGTCACTCTGACAGTGGCAGCATCATGCTGTTGGGGTGATTTTCAGCGCCAGGGACTGGGAGACTAGTCAGGTTCGAGGGGAAGATGAACGGAGCAAAGTACAGAGAGATGCTTGATTTAAACCTGCTCCAGATCGCTCAGGACCTCAGACCCGGGGGAAAGGTTCACCTTCCAACAGGATAACCACCCTAAGCACACAGCCAAGACAACACAGGAGTGGCTTCGGAACAAGTCTCTGAATGACCTTGAGTGGGCCAGCCAGAGCCCGGACTTGAACCCGATCAAACATCTCTGGAGAGACCTGAAAATAGCTCTGGAGTGACGCAATTCAACTTCAATTTTAGGTTGAAGTTGAATTGAACAGTATAAAACAATCAGAACGAGAAAGACCCATTGAAATAATTTAGAATATATGTGTTGCCACCCTACGGTCACACACTAATCATTAAGCAAATTTAGAACTTTTATAAATCAAAAACATAAAATACTGTCATACCATCAAAATTTTGAAAAATACCACGATATGATATTTTGGCCATATCGTACATCACTGGGCCGAGCTCCGTACAATCTAGGACCTCTATGTCAGGTGGTGCCAAAAACTCCAGCCACCCAAGCCATAGACTGTTAACTCTGCTACCATCCGGCAAATGGTACCAGAGCATCGGCTTCGAGACCGCTTCTACCCCCAAGCCATAAGACTGATATATAGCCATAAGTCTGCTAAATACTGTAGTTAATTAATAGTTACCTGTACTATCTGCACTGACCATATTTTGCATTGACTCTATGCACACTCATAAGACTATTCTGTATATACACACTATATACACTGACACTCACACAAAACCCACACATTCACTACACACGCACACACATACAGTACCAGTCATTTGTCAAAGCGAAATTATGTTTTTTTTAATGTTTACAAAGTTAATTTGTGGAATTTCTTTGCTTCTTAAGGCGTTTGAGCCAATCAGTTGTCTTTTGACAAGTTTGATGTGGTATACAGAAGATAACCCTATTTGGTAAAAGACCAAGTCCATATTATGGCAAGAACAGCTCAAATAAGCAAAGAGAAACTAAAGACTTCACAAATGTACCTTTAACAAGGCAAACCTGTTAATTGAAATGCATTCCAGGTGATCTCATTAAGCTGGTTGTTAGAATGCCAAGAGTGTACAAAAGCTGTCATCAAGGCAAAGACTACTTCGAAGAATCTCAAATATAAAATATATTTGGATTAGTTTAACACTTTTTTGGTTACTACATGATTCCATGTGTTATTTCATAGTTTTGATGTCTTCACTATTATTCTACAATGTAGAATATGTAAAAATAAAGAAAATCTCTGGAATGAGTAGATGTGCCCAAACCTTTGACTGATGCTAATTATTCACAAAAGTAGTGCACCGGGCATTTAATAATCCTGAACCAATATGCAGCATGGGCAACCCCCCAAAAGATACACCACATCCACCTTGCAGCTTAGCTTGCATGGGCAACCCCCCAAAAGATACACCACATCCACCTTGCAGCTTAGCTTGCCATTTACAAACATTACTGTATAACTTTTAGAAATAATGAAATATGACTAAAACATTCCAAGCCGTTTCATTCACCCTTGTCCCTAGTCATGTTACGTACATCACATGAATGGTTCAGCTTCAGAGTGCCCTGTTTTCTTGACTGTTATTTCAATAACACATGTTTTTAACACTCATCATAATGACCTTCCACTCCTGCACTGGATGCATTGAATCAGTGCGGCACTAACACAGGATAGTATAATGTGAGATGACAAGGCAGCAGGTAGCTTACCGGTTAAGAACGTTGGGCCAGTAACACTGGTTTGAATCCCCAAGCCAACTAGGTGAATTTGTCAAATCTGTCGATTTGCCATTAAGCAAGGCACATAACACTAATTGCTCCTGAGTGTCTGCTAAATGATAAAAATGACAACAGCAAGCCACTGCTATAGGGAATAGGCAGCCTCTAGGAGCCACGTGCCACTGAATTTGAACATCTTGAAAGCCCCCATGCAGTCTTTTTAATTTACTGTATGTCTAATAAATCAGTGTGTGTGTTTATTTAATGAAAATAACTCAAAATATATGTTTAACCCCCTAGAGGGGTTCCGCGGGCCGTGAAAATCGAATTAGCAGTTTTTTTTTGCATTGGATGCATCTCAATCCACTGCCCTTCCGCTTCCGCGGTGAAAGATGGCAGAGCTGGAGCGGTGTTTTTCAGACCATGAGACATCCCGAAAATGTGTCTTCTCACGAAAACGTTTATAACGTCTGAACGATTTGGCCTACAAACTCTTATGACCCCCCGATGGAAAGATGAGACTCTCCTGAACACGTACATGTTGTTTTGTTCCAGGACGCCCACAAGTGTCTAGAGACTCGTCTACAATTGGTACAGCCAATCTGCCATCGTCTGTCTGTAGCGAACAGTTTGGGCTACACACGAATATGACCCCTCTGTGGAAAGGTGAGTCTCCATTCAGCCACAAGAGTATTAGTAAAGTCGGGCACTAATGTTGGGCGATTGGGCCTGGCTTGCAGTCGTCATAACAATTCATCCCAAAGGTGTCCGTGGGGTTGAGGTCAACCCCAGCCCAGTCCAGTTAAGTTCTTCCACACACCGATCTCAACAAACTATTTCTGTATGGACCTCGCTTTGGGCACAGGGGCATTATGATGCTGAAACAGGTAAGGGCCTTCCCCAAACTGTTGCCACAAAGTTGAAGCACAGAATTGTCTAGAATGTCATTGTATGCTGTAGTGTTAATATTTCCCTTCACTGGATCTAAGGGGCCTAGCCCGAACCATGAAAAACAGCCCCAGACCATTATTCGTCCTCCACCAAGGGCAGGTATTGTTCTCCTGTCATCCTCCAAATGGATGGGGATGCGT
Source organism: Oncorhynchus tshawytscha (assembly GCF_018296145.1). Classification (NCBI taxonomy): domain Eukaryota; kingdom Metazoa; phylum Chordata; class Actinopteri; order Salmoniformes; family Salmonidae; genus Oncorhynchus; species Oncorhynchus tshawytscha. Next base: position 42,202,951 of record NC_056431.1, read on the forward strand.
GATTCATCACTCCAGAGAACGCGTTTCCACTGCTCCAGAGTCCAATGGCGGCGAAATTTACACCACTCCAGCAGACGCTTGGCATTGCGCATGGTGATCTTAGGCTTGTGTGCGGTTGCTAGGCCAAGCATCATTTCATGATGCTCCCGACGAACAGTTCTGTGATCACGTTGCTTCGAGAGGCTGTTTGGAACTCGGTAGTGAGTGTTGCAACTCACTACTGAGCCGTTGTTGCTCCTAGACGTTTCCAATTCACAATAACAGCACTAACAGTTGACTGGGGCAGCTCTAGCAGGGCAGAAATTTGACGAACTGACTTGTTGGAATCCTATGACACGTTGAAAGTCACTGAGCTCTTCAGTACGGATCATTCTACTGCCAATGTTTGTCTATGAGCTCGATTTTATACACCTGTCAGCAATGTGTGGCTGAAATAGCCGAATCCACTAATTTGAAGAGGTGTTCACATTTTTTTTTTTTTTTTAAATTTTACCTTTATTTAACCATGCAAGTCAGTTAAGAACACATTCTTATTTTCAATGACAGCCTGGGAGCAGTGGCATTGACTCACAACCTTCCGGTTACTAGTCCAACGCTCTAACCACTAGGCTACCCTGCCGCCCTTCATAATTTTGTAGTGTGGCTACACCCGAGGGTTAATCATTTATTTCCCTGATCCTCCTTTTGCCATTGAAATGCCCAGTCTGATTGTGTGGGAGTGTTGAAACAAATTGTTATATATTTACATACATCCCTGATTTGTAGATAGGATTGTCTAGAGCAGGTGTGGGCAATTGCAGTCCTCGAGAGTCTGATTGGTGTCGCAGTTTTGCTCCAGCCCCAGCTAACACACCTGACTCAATAATCACCTAATCATGATCTTCACTTAAGAATGCAATTTGATTAATCAGCTGTGTTTGCTAGGGATGGAGAAAAAGTGTGACACCAATCAGGCCCTCAATGACTGGAGTGCTCTAGACCACTCCACCCCTGCTCTAGAGCCTACCCCACTTAAGGTGTCGCCTAGCCGAACTCAGCTTGGCAAAACGAATGAGTGTGCCCGCATGCTCCCTTAAAAGACCTTCATCTCTCGTTGAATGACAACAAACACTTAATTGAAAAATCCCTGCACTGCAAAAATGGAAATCTAAATGAGATTAAATATCTTAAATCAAGGCAATATATGCTTGTTTTTTGTCTGACAAGATATTTCTTCTTACCAGGCAGTTTTTATGTTAGAGCATTTCACTTGTTTCAAGCTTTTTTGTCCTTAATTATCTTAATAAGATAATGTATCGTGTTACTGAGATTGCATTACTGGTTCTGAGTAACTTAGTGCTTGAAACTAGAATTACAAGAATTATAAAGCGGTTTGATCAACACAGACAAGTACTAAACTGCATTGTCAAAGTCAGAATTTCTTATTTCAAGCATCTTATCCTTTATCTCTTCATATATTAAGAACAGATAATGACCAAATGGAATTCACTGTTTTATTGTCATTTTACACACAGGAAGGTAATCATGTAGACAAAATACAGTACATAACAAAGGCCGTACACTTTTCATATCTGGGGAACAGAGATACATATGAGTCATTTGAACTGTTGTACAATTCTATTACATCCCCAAGATGGTATTTGACCTGTACATAAGTTTGGCTCTTGTTGCTAATTGTGTAATAAGAGGTCAAATCAACCAGCTTTTCAGCATCCACTAACTCAGTGGCCTGTGCAAGGCGTGAGACCTCAACTTGATATGCCATGACGTTTCGATCAAAGCGTATAGTTTGACATGGTTGACATTTCAAACAATAAAGCCTAGAATCAACAAGAAATAGGTTTTTGACCAGTCCAAATTCTGGCATATAACCATTCAGTATTTTGGCAAAGATCATGGACTTCTGAGTTATGTATTTATTACAATTTATTACAAGCCATTTGACTGATACAGCATGGTTTACTTCATTGAAACCCATGGAAATCCCTCAATTTTCCATGTAAATATTGTAGATCTTTAACCTCTGCTACAGGTCCCATCTCCCTTTCATTTGAAAAAATTGGATGCGTTGAACTGTTAACATTTTGGCAGCTTTCATATATGTGGTTCTGATTGATCAAAGACTTGCAAATATTTTTTAAATTGAGCTTGGAAGCCCATTGTTTAAAGAAACAATGTTTAGACTCGAACCGCATACACATACTGTATGTCTGACCATTGGACCCAATTACTTTATCTGTGATGGCAAATGTATCATATAATGCTGTTTAGGTGTAACATTGCGGTCTGGAAAAAGCTCCTTCCAATGCTTCAAATGATTTTCAATGAGTAACTTAAACTTAGACACTGTCGCAATGGAAAGAACAGATGCAAATACTATCTGTACAATCTCTATTAGCTCAATTATCAGTTGTATATATTGACTTCCAAACTCTCCATTGACTTCCAAACTCTCCAAAACAAATGGCAATATCCTTAGCAGGACAAGCATTTGCCCAGAGGACTGTTTTAGTTTACCATCACTTGACGTTAATGTACTAACATAAATTGGGGATGGCCGATCTCTAACATCTAGAGGGGAATAAGGGAAACCAAGAATAGCAGAATTCAGTCCAGATCAATCTGTCCTGACACAACAAGATGATTCAAAACACATTTGATTTCCAATGGGCCTACGCCCTGCAGAATTACATGCATAAGGTCTTGCAGAGTTTGTTGTATAATATCAAAGGCTGGGAATTCAACTAACTTGCTCCTTCTATTGATCCCGTATGTTGTTCTCAGGCTGATCAATCAACGACAAAGGGGCGTAGACTTCGGCTTGCCTCAAGAAAATGTTTTGTGTGCACAAACAGCCACATTTGTTTTTGTCTTAATATATGCACGAACTGCTTTAATGTAGGAGGATACGTATGCAAATTAAAGATGACTGACTGGTCATTGGTCAGAATAATCAGATCAGATGTGTTATGCTTTGGGCCAAAAACTCCATCCCACCTGAACAGGCTCTTACATTAAAATGGCATTATCATAATTTTGACAATTTCTGAGTGTTATTTCGACCTCGTAGTGTGGAAATATCATAACAAAAATATAGTTTTGGACTGCACTGCCCCTTTAACATGTTTAAACTCTGTGAATCCCTCATACCAATTATGCACTAAACTGCTTTCAACAGCCTCTCTCAAAGGAGCGTTCCTGTAGTGTTGTGACTGCCACGCAACATTGCATCGTCAGTCATCACGGCTAAATGAAAAGGAGGTGCCGCTCTTCAAATCCACCCTCATATCCAGGGCACCCACTGATGCAGCCGCAAAGTATTTCATGCTTTTGCAGTTGCAATTAGGCACTGGTATCGCTTGATTCGCGTATATGAGCACAATCACACTTCAAAGTTTTGTCCCTGAATTGGAAATTAATGTTGTACTGCAGAGAATCACCTAGAAATACTTGACAAACACCAGATGTTCATGTCTCTTTGATGAGGTAGTGGTCTGCATGGGATGTACAGTATGGTCCACATCTGTGAGACGTTGTAGCTCAATGTTACTGCATCCTTCCTCTCAGGTTACTACAGAGTAGCTGTACAGTGAAACAGTTTCTGATTAGCAAGCTGCTGTCTCCTCTCTTTCATTCTAATCCATCCACAACAATGGACATCTACTTACCCCACACCCAGTGTCTAACGGCATTGTGTCTCTCTCACAGCATTATGTCATATCGATAGCAAAGCTAGGTTTTTTGCTCCGATACAGCTCTTCATTATTTAGATTTTTTTTGTCAGTAGCAGCTCGTTTGACTTATTTGTGTCAGTGTGAGAAATGTCTTGGCAGCAGAGCTAGTAACAGTACTTTGGCAATGATCCTTGCTTCTGCCGCTTTATTATTATGCCCAGTGAAAAAGTGGAATTCTCCACCACTTGTGAAGGCTCTGTAGATTCATCATGTTAGCTTGGCCGTCTCTCTCAGAAGGCTGCGTTGGGCCAGGAAGTTTACCCCCGAGGAGGTGTAGGACAAGCTTTCCCTGTTAACCCCGTCTGTCCAAACAGGAAAGAACGCCATCCGTCAAGCAGACGATTCAATAATAATTTGATAATTTCATTGAATATTATGAAGGAAGCAGCCGTGATGGCGGCGGCCAGGCCTGCACCTCAAGGTCCTCCTTCCCTCGTCCTAGGCCACAATCGTGTGCCAACTTCCTCTGCCATTTAGATCGGTGACAGAGATCATCATGAGAGCACTACTTTGTTACAGTGAAAGTGCTTACTCTTGTTTTATCTGTTGGTGAGGGTTATATTTCTCTCATTTCAAATCAGACTATTTGGGTGTGATTTACTCACAGGTCGCATCCAAGAAATTAGGATGGGACATATTTAGACTATATTTCTCAGACTGGTTCTGAGACTGGTGTTGTTATGGGCCAACTGTCTCTCTGACCTCTCTGGGACGTCTTCATCATTGTGCCTGGGGACAGGCTCCAGGTCTTGAGTCCTTCTGCAGTAGACCCAGGCAGAGTCATGGCTGCTATGTGGTGCGCTAAGGTGCAGTAGCACCTAGCCAGTCACCTGCTTCTCCCTCCTCATGTTCTGCTGCCCTGTAAAGTGTGTCAGCTCCTCCAGGTTTGATTGTAATTAGGACAGAGAGAGAGAGAGAGAGACAGATCCACAGGGTCCCACAGCCCCTCTCCCACCCGCCAACCCCTGTCCAAGTCAGATGTCCGTGAACACAGCAGAACCTGTTCAGTACAAGGCACAGGCAGCACATCCTACTTTTAGAGCTCTACTTGGGAGACAGTATTTGGGGAGGTTAGTTGAGCAATGCTTCAACCAGTTCATCATCATCCCCTCTGTCTGGGTAGGGGATGCCACCTGGGTCATATTCATTAGTGCACAACATATGAAAATGTTTTGCAATGGAAAACATTTATTGTTGGACAAATCCAGATAGACCCCTATCCGTTTCAGCCTGTTTGCTTCCATTTCGTTCCTAGTGTATACAACCCTGCTCAAGTGGACTGGAGTGGGTTATAGCCTAGTGGGTGTTGGTTAGTCAGACAATTGCATATGAAGGTCATAATACAAGGGTATGCCTTCAAGTTCCAGCTTTGATTTCATACTAACAAATAGCTACTGTATTTTCTCACCGCCAAATTCCATTGTATAATGGCAAAAGTGGAATGAGGTCAGGGCTGGCTTAGTCCATATACCAAACTGATGTATTTAGGGACCTATAAAAGGGGAGTACGCGTAGATACTAATGATAACCGTCGACTGGTAGAGATGGGAATGGCTTTCCCATAAATCTTCCCAAATAAATGTTAACTACAAAGTAGCCTATGCCTACCTGGCAGAATGATATCATGATTATTTGCATCAATCCAGTGGTCTTTTGTTTTGCAAACTCTGCAATTACATGAGTGCTTACCGAACAACAGTGTCTTGCTGGTGCGCAGTTACATTAATGGACCGCAAAAGTAGTCTTCTGATGAGGTCGTACGACCACGCGGAAATCTAATTAACATAATCTGTATGGTTTAAGCTAGAGATATGTGTTTTTTTTGCATGGGCTGTGTCTCAATCCATCACATCTGCCGATATAGCCCTTCCGCATCGATGGTGAAAGGTGGCTAGAGTGTGTTTGTCAGACCATGAGACATCCCAAAATTGTGTCTTCTCACGAAATGTCTGTAGCGTCCAAACAGTTTGACCTACATTATTACCAATCTATTGAAAGCTGAGACTCTCACGGACACTCTGGCGTTCTCTGTTTTTTCATATGGAGCCCCCAAGCCTCACAAGACTCATCTGAAGGTCCCCGGTACCAGTTTAAAAAATATGGAGATAGTTTAGTGCCTCAAATAAGGGGGTAAATACATGTAAAGAAATGTAGGTATTGTTTCCTGATCTTTCTTATATCTCTCAGATATCCTGTGCATTCGGAATGTATTGTTACAGCAATCTACACACAATACCCCATAATGACAAAGCAAAACACGTTTTTAGACATTTGTGCATATTTCATTACATATCACATTTACATAAGTATTCAGACCCTTTACTCAGTGCTTTGTTGAAGCACCTTTGGCAGCGATTACAGCCTCATGTCTTCTTGGGTATGACGCTACGAACTTGGCACGCATGTATTTCGGGAGTTTCTCCCAATCTTCTCTGCAGATTCTCTCAAGTTCTGTCAGGTTGGATGGGGAGCGTCGCTGTACAGCTGTCTGGTCTCTCCAGAGATGTTCGATCGGGTTTAAATCTGGGCTCTGGCTGGGCCACTCAAAGACATTCAGAAACTTGTCCTGAAGCCAGTCCTGTGTTGTCTTGGCTGTGTGCTTAGGGTGGTTGTCCTGTTGGAAGGTGAACCTTCGCCCCAGTCTGAGGTCCTGAGTGATCTGGAGCATGTTTTTATCAAGGATTTCTCTGTACTTTGCTCCGTTCATCTATCCCTCGATCCTGACTAGTCTCCAAAACAAGCTGGCGGCCAGCTCTAGGAATCCAAACTTCTTCCATTTAAGAATGATGGAGGCCATTGTGTTTTTGGGGACCTTCAATGCTCCAGACATTGTTTGGCACCTTTCCCCAGATCTGTGCCTCGACACAATCCTGTCTCGGAGCTCTACGGACAATTCCTTCGACCCCATGGCTTGGATTTTGCTCTGGGACATTATATAGACAGGTGTGTGCCTTTCCAAATCATGTCCAATCAATTGAATTTACCACAGGTGGACGGAATACTTTCCGAATGCACTGTAGGACCTTCACAACAGAACAAACTTTGTTTAGATTTTTTTTTGGTCTATCTGTTGTTCAATGTAGTGAATCTGTTATTCAATGCATTTCTATTGGCTAATAGTAGCAGTAATGCCAAATTCATTATTTTATATATATATTTTTTTATACCTTAACGGTTCTAAAAATTCGAAATCAATATGAAATAAATAATGTTGGGGAATCAGGCAAAAATATAACTGATTTTATAGGGCCCTATGTATTGCATCTAATGTCTTTTAGTCACCAAGCCTATTGGCCAAGCCTATTGAGGTCACACAGCCAGCTTAGCAGATTTCTGCTGACTTAAAACAACAACAATGTAAGGTACTCACAGTCTATATTGTTGTATGGTTTGGTAATACAACAAAGGTTAACGTCTTATGCATTTTAAGCCATTAAAGTTCCTAAACAATTGTACTCTTTTTTTTTTCTTCTCCTGTCCAGGTGGTTGCATATCACTACTGCCAGGCTGACAACACCTACACCTGCCTGGTCCCAGAGTTTGTGCACAGTATCGCTGCCCTGCTGTGCAGAGCGCACCAGCTCACCGCCTATAGAGAGCTGCTGCTGAAGGATTCCTATCTACAGAGCATGCTCAGTCTGCGCTCCTGCGTCCAGGACCCAATGGCAGCCTTCCGCAGGGGTGTGTTGGAGCCACTGGCCAACCTCCGCAAGGGTACGATGCTAAACTAGTTACACCTAGGTTCATTCATATCTGACTGTCTCATTGTCACTGGTGTTCATGGTCCAAAATAATGTCTTGAAAGCACACATTGAGTCCATACTATAATCTAGGCCTTCAGTGGCTCAAGGTTTCTGACAAGTGTATTATAACTGTAATTTAACCACAGGTTTGCATAGATGACTTAAATCGCAAACGACTACCCAAGGTCCCCTCAGAGACCATTTTCTGTGATTTTCAATTCTTCCAGCCAGCTGAGATAAATTGATTCCATTCCTTACACAAAGAACCTCAAATACCTGAGTTAAATGTGTTAAGTGCTGGCTGTACAGAGGGAGCATAGTCTGCGGGGACATTGTTAATTGCTTAGTGTAGGAGCTCTGCATTTGCATTGACAACATTGATTTGAATTGATGTTACACTAAATGGTTAGTATTACTTTGTTATTGTTGTCAGGGCAGAAGAATAGTGCCTCTCCAAGAAAACGTAAACTTAGATAGACAGACAGAAGCACGACTATCTCAAGGTCAAATCCGTTTTGCAAAGACAACACAACCCACTATTTTCCCTGCACTGCAGTGAATCGATATGTTACTGCAGGAGCCTAAACAGATGATGTAGATATACAAACCCAGTGTTGGAATGATGGAGATGGAAAAGAATGAGGATCAATGTGCAGCCAGGGCATGCAGCAGCTCTCCTGTGACCAGCCCCTCACGACTGCCCCCTGTTCCTTATTGAAATGAATGACCGTGTTTGATTGGGCTTGATATGGGGGGGGAGTGTTGATTCATCCACTCCATCACATTGATGGTGGGGGGGGTGACATCCCAGCTGGGAGGGAAGTTGAAATTTGCACATTTTCCTGTCATTTATATTTTAGCGTGTTTCTGATCACTGTGCAAAGCTGGATGTGAGGAGGAACACTAGGTTGTGTCCCAAATGGCACTCTATTCCCTATATAGAGCACTACTTTTTGACAAGTAGCCTATGGTCAAACGTAGTGCACTATATAGGAAATAGATTTGTGTGCCATTTGGGATGCACACAAGGGCCCTGTCGTTCTGCTGCTGTGAACGCATGGCTCAGATCCCTGCTGCGGTCTCACCACAGAGCAGTTTAGCGTACTGCACTGTCGATATGGCTGCGGACTAAAACACACTCATGTTCATTCATTACTGTGCTAGCTGTAGAGATGTGGGAGAATACCAGAGTAAACCGTCTTAAGATGTGTTAATGCACCAGGAACTGCAGTGCAGAGAGATGTTATCTAAATACAAAGTTGTTTGTAGTTCTTTAAAGTGTGGTGTCCAACTATCTTACTCTCTCTGCTGTATGTTCAGTTCTTATTTTTACTGACACTAAATTTTATGAGATCAAACTCAAAAGAAAATGTTCTACTTCTCGGCAAAATGGCATGTCTGCAGTCGACTTGGCCTGAAAAGTTTATGAATTGTCGATTTGTTTCTTTCCACCGTCTTCTCTACTCTACTACTTCTCTCTGTGTGCGTGTGTGTGTGTGTGTGTGTGTGCGCGTGCATGCGTGTGCACACGTGCTCGTGTGTGTTTAGAGAGGAAGATTCCAGAAGAAGACCATATCATACTGATAGACGGGCTAAACGAGGCAGAGTTCCACAAGCCCGACTACGGAGACACCATTGCCTCCTTCATCACCAAGATAATCTCCAAGTTCCCCTCCTGGCTCAAACTTGTTGTTACTGTCCGAGTCAACCTACTGGTGAGTCTACATGTGCACTCCTACTGTACGGTGTGTGATTACAGAAAAGTTACCAAAATGTTGCAACTTAAGATGGTGTTATACTGTCCAAGTAATGTACAGTATGACTTAATGACAGGGATATTTTGTAATCTGTTTAGCATTTTGATAATCCACCTGTCGTCTCAGATTTTGAAATTATGCTTTACAGCGAAAGCAATCCAAGCGTTTGTGTAAGTTTATCGATCGCATGACAAAACATTAAGTACACTTAGCATCAGGTGCTTGGTCACGAAAATCAGAAAAGCAATCAAATTAATAGTTTACCTTTGATCTTCGGATGTTTTCACTCACGAGACTCCCAGTTACATAACAATGTTCCTTTTGTTCCATAAAGATTATTTTTATATCCAAAATACCTCCGTTTGTTTGGAGCGCTATGTTCAGAAATCCACAGGAAAGAGCAGTCACGACAACACAGACAAAAATTCCAAATAATATCCGTAATGTCCACAGAAACATGTCAAACGTTTTTTATAATCAATCCTCAGGTTGTTTTAAAAATCTATAATTGATAATATATCAACTGCAAATGTCTTTATCAGTAGGAGAGGGAAAAACAATAGCTGTCCAAACTATGTGGCGCGAGCAAAACTCATGTGACCACCTGACGCGATATTATCTTTCTGGCTCATTTTTCAAAATAAAAGCCTGAAACTATGTCTGAAGACTGTTGACACCTTGAGGAAGCGATAGGAAAAGGAATCTGGTTGATATCCCTTTAAATGGATCAAAGGGAGGCTATGGAACATGGAGTTTTTAAAATAGAGGCCACTTCCTGGTTTGATTTTTTTCGGGGTTTCGCAAAATCAGTTCTGTTATACTCACAGACAATCTTTTGACAGTTTTGGAAACTTTAGAGTGTTTTCTATCCTAATCTGTCAATTATATGCATATTATAGCATCTGGTCCTGAGAAATAGGACGTTTACTTTGGGAAAGTTATTTTTCCAAACATAACAATAGTGCCCCCTAGCTTCAAGAGGTTTTAAGATACTTTTACAACCTCCATGGGTAAGTCTGGGTATCAGTATTTGATACCTCTCTCACTGAATGACACAAGCACTGGCAGATCCTGACAAGTGTAAAAGATTAACTGCTTTACGAAGCGTTTCTTGTTGTCATACACTATCCTCTACAAAGTGTCATTTCTGTCGAGAGCATCGAGAACAGTAGTGGAGAGTGAGAGAAATAACAGTTACCCATTAAACAAGACAGCATGACAATGGAACATGCAGACAGCCACTGACTGAAATTGACACTGAGTCTAACAATGGAGGAGATGAGCTGAGCTGGGGTGTTCCAAATTCCCTGTTCCCTATGTAGTGCACTAATTTTGACCAGACCTCTGACTACATAGGGACTAGGGCGCCATTTGAGATGCAGATCCTGGTGTCACTTCTTTGCAGAGTCTGATGTCTAATGGACAGAGCTAGGCTGTAGCCTGTAGACTGTCAGAGAATCTCAATTTCATACTCCTCGCGTCCTCTCCTCGCCTCCTTCTCAAAACCTATTGGAGGAGAAGGTCAGATGAGAGGGACCTCTGGCTTTCCCTCCAATAGGTTTGCAGAAGGAGGAGAGGGGAGAGGATGCAAGGAGTGGAATTGAGATTAATCCTGGGCCTGGGATAATGTGGCAGCTGACTGACAACCATATCTGTACCAGCTCTAGTCATTATTGCTCTCTCAGCCACTCTGGCCATGGGCACAACCATCCATCAGTATGCAGAGGCTGCACTCATTTGTTAGATCTATGCTGTTCTGTTTTGTTTTTCTTGCCACTGGAGAATTGAAGGGGTAATGGGGATTATCCTGATTTTGTATTCTGTTATTTTTTTTTTTTTCCTCCTCCGTTTTGGTTAATCCTTGCATGGTGTGGGTGATTCTGTGATGTGCAGGGTTCGATACTGCGATCAAAACAGTCGCATTTGCAACCGTTTGACTTGACAGTGCAAAACATTTTTAATCGGTTGCAAGGGTGCCAGTGAAAAAAAGTGTACCTGGTCACGTTAGTTTTTGGATCACAATGTGTTTTTGCTTTTTCTTCAGTATTTATTCAAAGAGTAATGTGCAGTTGACCACAAATAAACAAACTTTCGGAAGAGGCAACAATGGCACAGGAATATCAAATCAAATTGTATTGGTCACATGCAAATGTTAATGTGAGTGTAGCTAAATGCTTGTGCTTCTAGTTCCGACACTGCAGTAATATCTAACAAGTAATCGTAACAAATCGTCACAACAACTACCTTATACACACAAATGTAAAGGGTGAATAAGATTATGTATATATAAATATATGGATGTGCGATGGCCGAACGGCATAGGCAAGATGCAGTAGATGGTATAGAGTAGTATATACATATGAGATGAGTAATGTAGGATATGTAAACATTATTAAAGTGGCGTTATTTAAAGTGATTAGTGATACCTTATTAAGACCATTTATTAAAGTGGCCAGAGATTTGAGTCTGCATTTTGGCAGAAGCCTCTCTGTTAGTGATGGCTGTTTAATGGTCTGATGGGCTTGAGATAGAAGCTGTTTTTCAGTCTCTCGGTCCCAGCTTTGATGCACCTGTACTGACCTCGCCTTCCGGATGATAGCGGGGGGAACAGGCAGTGGCTCGGGTGGTTGTTGTCCTTGATGATCTTTTTGGCCTTCCTGTGACATTGGGTGCTGTAGGTTTTCTGGAGGGCAGGTAGTTTTCCCCCGGTGATGCGTTGTGCAGACCGCATTATTAATTACTGTCTGGAAAGCCTTGCGGTTGAGGGCTGTGCAGTTGCCGTACCAGGCGGTGATACAGTCCCAACAGGATGCTCTCGATTGTGCATCTGTAAAAGTTTGTGTTTTATGTGACAAGCCAAATTTCTTCAGCTTCCTGAGGTTGAAGAGGCGCTGCTGCGCATTCTTCACACCACTGTCTGTGTGGGTGGACCATTTCAGTTTGTCCGTGATGTGTACGCCGAGGAACTTTAAACTTTCCACCTTCTCCACTTATGTCCCATCGATGTGGAGGGGAGGGGGGTGGGTGCTCCCTCTGCTGTTTCCTGAATTCCACGATCATCTCTTTTGTTTTGTTTACGTTGAGTGAGAGGTTGTTTTCCTGACACCAGATTCTGAGGGCCCTCACCTCCCTGTAGGCCGTCTCATCGTTGTTGTTAATCAAGCCTACCACTGTAATGTCGTCTGCAAACTTGATGATTGAGTTGGAAGCATGCATGGCCACGCAGTCATGGGTGAACAGGGAGTACAGGAGAGGGCTGAGAACACACCCTTGTGGGACCCCAGTGTTGAGGATCAGCGGGATGGAGATGTTGTTTCCTACCTTCACCACCTGGGGACGTCCCATCAGAAAGTCCAGGACCAAGTTGCACAGGGCGGGGTCGAGACACAGAATCTCGAGCTTAATGACGAGTTTGCAGGGTCCTATGGTGTTAAATGCTGAGCTGTAGTCAATGAACAGCATTCATACATAGGTATTCCTCTTGTCCAGATGGGATAGGGCAGTGTGATGGCGATTGTGCCGTCAGTGGACCTATTGGAGAGGTAAGCAAATTGGAGTGGGTCTAGGGTATCAAGTAGGGTGGAGGTGATATGATCCTTGACTAGTCTCTCAAAGCACAACGGGGCAATAGTCATTTAGTTCAGTTACCTTTGCCTTCTTGGGAACAGGAACAATGGTGGCCATCTTGAAGCATGTGGGGACAACAGACTGGGATAGGGATTGATTGAATATGTCCATAAACACACCAGCCAGCTGGTCTGCGCATGCCCTGAGGACACGGCTAGGGATGCCCGGGGCCGGCAGCCTTGCGAGGGTTAACACATTTACATGTTTCACTCACGTTGGCCACGGAGAAGGAGAGTCCACAGGCTTTGGTAGCGGGCCGTGTCAGTGGCACTGTATTGTTCTCAAAGCGAGCAAAGAAGTTGTTTAATTTGTCTGGGAGCAAGAAGTCGATGTCCCCGACGGGGTTGGTTTTCTTTTTGTAATCCACGATTGATTGTAGACCCTGCCACATACGTCTCGTGTTTGAACCATTGCATTGTGACTCTACTTTGTCTCTATACTGACGCTTTGCTTGTCTGATTGCCTTACCGAGGAAATAGCTGCACTGCTTGTATTCGGTCATGTTTCCGGTTGCCTTGCCATGATTTAAAGCGGTGGTTCGCGCTTTTAGTTTTGCGCGAATGCTGCCATCAATCTACGGTTTCTGGTTAGGAAAGGTTTTAATAGTCACAGTGGGTACGACATCTCCGATGCACTTGCTAATAAACTCGCTCACCGAGTCAGCGTATACATCAATGTTGTTGTCTGAGGCTATCCAGAACATATCCCAGTCCACGTGATCGAAACAATCTTGAAGCGTGGAATCTGATTGGTTAGACCAGCGTTGGACAGACCTGAGCACAGGCGTTTCCTGTTTTATTTTCTGTCTATCGGCTCGGAGCAACCAAATGGAGTCATGGTCAGAATTGCCAGAAGGCAGGGCGGAGGAGGGCTTTGTATGCATCACGGAAGTTAGAGTAGCAATGATCCAGAAAGCTACCAGCCCGTGTCGCGAATTCAATATGCTGATAGAATTTAGGAAGTCTTGTTCTCAAGTTAGCTTTGTTAAAATCCCTAAGCTACAATTAATGCAGCCTCAGGGTGTATGGTTTCCAGTTTCCATAGAGTCCAGTGAAGTTCTTTCAGAGCCGACGAGGTATCTGCTTGGGGGGAGGGGTGGATATACATGACTGTGACTAAAATCAAAGAGAATTCTCTTGGAAGATAATGCGGTCGGCATTTGATTGTAAGGAATTCTAGGTCAGGTGAACAAAAGCACTTGAGTTCCTGTATGTTGTTTACACCATGAGTCGTTAATCATAATGCATACACCCCCGCCCTTCTTACCAGAGTTTGTTGCTGTCGGCGCGATGCTTGAAGAAACCGGGTGGCTGTACCGACTCTGACAACATATCCCGTGTGAGCCATGTTTCCATGAAACAGAGAATGTTACAATCTCTGTCTCTTTGGAAGGCAACTTGTGCCCTAATTTCGTCCACCTTGTTATCTAGAGATTGGACATTGGCGAGTTATATGCTCGGGAGCGGTAGATGGTGTGCTCGCCTTCTGAGTCTGAGCAGTAGGCCGCTCCGTCTGCCTCTCCTGCGGTGACCGCGTTGTTTTGGGTCGGCCTATGGGATAAGATCCCATGCCCAGGGTGGAGTTCCGAAAAAAGGATCCGCTTCAGGAAAGACGTATTCCTGGTCGTAATGTTGTAAGTTGACATCGCTTTTATATTCAATAGTTCTTCCCGGCTGTATGTAATAACACTTGAGATTTTCTGGGCTAACAATATAAGAAATAATACCAAAAAACAACAAATAACTGCGTAGTTTCCTAAGGACCTGAAGCAAGGCGACCATCTCTGTCGGCGCCATTTTTAATCTAGGCTATATAATTTTGATATGTGGATTATTTATCACATGCGCACTGCAAACATATAGCCTATAAATACCCTGTCGGGCAGAGAAAGCAAGCATGTCTCAAACAGCTCGTTGTTGCATAGAGCAACTCACCGAACACCAACAGCGGTAGTAGAGGTAGGGAAAGCAGTAGGAAAGATGCTCCAAGTTATGATTTCTACCAGTAAATGCTAAGGCAAGAATGGGTATGCAAATCAGTTATTCAAAAAGTTAAACGTTTTGGTTGAATATTTGCAATGCGTAATTCTGTCATCATCGAAATGCCTACCTTGAACATCAGTGTCACATCCTGACCATAGAGAGCCTTTTTATTCTCTATTTTGGTTAGGTCGGGTGTGACTGGGGGGGGAATAACCACGACAACAGAAATCTACCGTCAAACTCCAGGTTTATTTATAAACACACGGTAATGGGGGGAAGCAGGAAAAGGGGCTGAGCTGGACCCAAGGAAAGAAACAATAAATATACAAAAACACCCCTAAGCTAGACTAGCCTACTTTAACAACAGCTAACTAACTAACCAAAAATACAGTGGGTGGTCCGCCCAGTTCTAACTAGTGTATTTAACAAAGTTCACCTACGGGTAGTGTATGCCCATGGGCGACTTGTCTTGGTTACCCCCTTTTCCCACCAGTAACAAACAAACACCATAACCAAAAACAATACTCACAGGTGATGACAAAGTGCTATGGAGGTGCTCAAACAAAAGAGAGGTTAAGACACAAATCGAGAGTGAAACACAGAGACCTACAGACATACACACACAGGATACTTGTGTCCGTAACAGTTGGCCTGGTATGTTTCCCAATCAGAGGCAGCTGTTTATCGTTGTCTCTGATTGGGGATCATATTTAAGGCAGCCATTTCCCCACTGTGTTTTTGTGGGATCTAGTTTTTGTGTTATTGCCTGTGAGCACTCCAGAATGTCAAGTTTCGGTTGTTCTTTATTGTTTTTGTGCATTTCATTGAATAAACATGTGGAACCCATATCGCACTGCGCTTTGGTCTGAGTATGCTTACGTCGATCGTGACAATCAGACATTTCCTTAGGCTATTTGTTCCTTGAAAAGTCCTTAAAGTTATGGTTTGCCGATTTAGACGTTATACTGCTCCAATATAATAATTCTGTAATTATGGTAGCTGCTTTTGTTTGTTTCCCGCCCTTTCAATGGAAGGGTGTTATGCTAGTAGTCTGTTGCGCTCATTGCAGTAAAACAATGTGTAGTCATTATGAGCAAGACAACATCGATTGTTTTCTTCAACTTGGTTTTCCATTACAAAGGGAACCCGGATTTAGGTTGCTTTCTCGTTTTAAAACATATAAAAACTCAAAAGGCGAGACTGACGAGCTACCACGTGGACAGACTTCATTAGTGTGTTTGTGTCGGGAGCATGCTGTCTATTTAGCCAGGCAATGCCCACATTTTTCTGACATATTTTAGAATGTCAAAAAATGTAAAGGTCAATGCAAATGCCATTGGGTAGGCCTAAAATGAATTTTTAAAGTGGTAATGCATCCATTTTGCATACATTTTGGGGGGAGTTTTTTTCTATAGAGTGTTACAACAATTAAGTATAACATGTAGGTCCTTGAAAATTACAATTAAGTGCTTGAAAAGTAATTGAATTTGACTTGCCAATGTCTATATGAACCCTGTATAGGCTACTTGCTCAAACTGCAAATGAAAGATAAAATCCCCTGCTATTGAAATGATGGACACATCATTCACTTTCCTGACAGATCTTGACCTGGGACCGTATTTTTTTCATTCGAGCCAGTAGCTTTCATTTGCTGGCAAGTCTACCTGATTGTCAAGCCCTGCTGTGTGCAGTGCACGTAGTACCAATATGTCTACCATTTGTGTAGCCGGTAGCGATGCTAATGATAGCCTAACCATTTTCGGGTAGATGGAAAGGCAATTGAAGCTAACTACAAAGTAGCCTATGCCTACCTGGCAGAATCATGATTATTTGCATCAATCCAGTGGCCATTTGTTTTGAAAACTCCATCACAAGTGCACTACAAGAGCACCTCTAGCCAAACACAACTGTCTGGCTGGTGTACACAAAAAAAACTACATTTCTCTATTTTTTCTCAGACCTCAACAAGGGTCCCCTGATAAAAAAAAAGATTTTTAGAGCGAAAATCTGAAGAAAAAAAACAACTGGGGGAAATCACACTAATCATATTTTTTTTGACATGGTATCAAGTATGTTCTAAATTGAGTGTTAGGATCCCTGGACCAGAGAGAGGATTTCTCATGTTCATGGATCTTTCTGGGTTGGGTTGGGATTAGGCTACATGTCATGTCAAAATATGTTTATCCATCATTCCAAAAAAGAAACCTGTATATTTTTTTTAAACCTGGGAAGTTACTGAAATTTTGCAAACCTAGGGAGGCCCTTTGATAAGTTCTCTCATGAAGTAGGTAGGATAAGTGGAGACTAGAGCCAGATGAATGTGTGAGTGTTACCTCATGCTCACACATCCAAAGTGTAAACAAGATCTCGGGGCAAGGTCGCTCACAATGGTTAACACTACAGACTAATAAGTGTGAGATGTTCTTAGGTGAGGTGTTGCGCAGAAACCATGGCCAGTTTGTGTATTATTCAGTATGTTTTTTTCTCTTTTCTCTCGCTCTCTTGCTCACTTTCGCTGTGTCTGCCTCTCCCTCTATCTCTATCTCTTCTCCCCCTCTCACTCTCTTTCTGAGAAGAAGGTGTTATCTCTGGGCTGCATTACTTCTCTATCCTCTCCAGAAAGGCAGGGGGATTGCAGCAGGATTAAGGTGGATTGATTTCTCCCACCCTGAGGAGTGAGATTGAAGTGTGGGTTGTGTCCACAGCGTGCCAACTAAAAGTCTCCCCAATGGCCCCATCTCCTGCTCTCTCCAGCTCTATCACCTCCCAGCTCCCAAAGCCTTTGTTTGCAAACACATCGGCGAGTGACTGCGGCAGGCCGATAGCTTAGTGCTCAGTGTCAGTTCCAGCTAGCCCCCTGTGCTTACTGACCTTGGGCTGATAAGAAAAGCTGGAGGAACCACACATGATATAGCCTTCATGGAGAGTGGAAGATTGTCCATTAAGCTCTTCATTTTGCATGGGTTTCTGTGTTGTGGAAACCGTTATGGAATAGGAATTTGGAATTATGGGCATACACTTAAAAATTGTAAATTTGTAAATTACACATACACTTGTAAATTATATAGTTGATTTATTGTTTTACCCACTCTCATTTACATAGACATCTTTTTTGTGTGGGTGATGGTACTGGAGAACATATATTTATAATATAATAACGATATAATGTAACAATATAATATTAAAGTGCGGTAGCAAATCTAATGACAATATCCTTGTGTCTTCCATAGGAAGTCACCAGCCTCCTCCCCTTCTCCAAGATCTCCCTGGACGATTTCCCAGAGAACAAGGAAATCAACACGGACCTCAATGCCTACATCCAGTACCGCATCAACGGCAGCAAAGACATCATGAACAACATCTCCCTCAATGGCAAGGCCGACCCCATCATTGTGGGCAAGGTGAGCAGCCACCTGATCGCCCGCAGCCAGGGCTCCTATCTGTACCTCAAACTGACCCTGGACCTGTTCGAGAGGGGCCACCTGGTGATCAAGAGCGCTAGTTACAAGGTAGTGCCCGTGTCGCTGGCCGAGCTCTACCTGCTGCAGTGCAACATGAAGTTCATGACTCAGTCGGCGTTCGAGCGCTCGCTGCCCATCCTGAATGTAGCGCTGGCGTCACTCCACCCGATGATGGATGAGCAGCTGTTCCAGGCCATCAATGCGGGTACCGTGCGCAGCGAGCTGCCTTGGGACGACTTCCAGCAGCACATGGACATGTTGTCCTGTTTCCTCATCAAGCGGCGGGACAAGACGCGCATGTTCTGCCACCCATCCTTCAGAGAGTGGTTGGTGTGGAGGGCAGATGGAGAGAGCACCAACTTCCTCTGTGACCCCAGGTGAGTTAGGCTAACTCAAATCTACCCTGGTTAGTTAGGTGAACTTAAGCCCAATTAGAGAGTTAGATGAACTCAAGCCCAATCAGTGAGTTAGGGAGCACTGCAAAATAGCCTCAATTAGCCTTACTACCGTAGCTAGCTGGCTAACTTTGCTCGCTACTGTCGCTAGCTAGCTTCTTTGCAAAGATTTGATGCAGTCAAGATAGGCACTACCATGTATGATAGATAACCTATGGCAGCAACACATTTGTCTAACTAGCACGAGTTGGTTTGCCTACTTTCTCTCCCTCCTGCCACACACATAGACTGTCACACACACTATTCCCTGCTCCTCTCCCGCCCCTCCCCCACATTCTGCTGAAACAAGCAGAGTGCAGCACACCAGCTCTCTCCTGATCTCTGCAAGGAAGTCTCCATTTAATTTTGTTTTTGTTTTTTTAAAGTTTATTTGAAACGCAACATGTAAAGTGTTGATCCCATGTTTTATGAGCTGAAATAAAAGATCCCATGTCATTTCCATAGGCACAAAAAGCGTATTTCTCTCAAATGCACACATTTCTCCTTTGCCAAGATAATCCATCGACCTGACAGGTGTGGCATATCAAGAAGCTGATTATTACACAGGTGTACCTTGTGCTGAAGACAATAAAAGGCCATTCTAAAATGTGCAGTTTTGTCACACAACATAATGCCACAGTTGTCTCGAGTTTTGTGGGAGCGTACAATTGTCATGCTGACTACAGGAATGTCCACCAGAGCTGTTGCCAGATAATGTTAATTTCTCTACCCTAAGCTGCCTCCAACGTCGTTTCAGAGAATTTGGCAGTATGTCCAACCGGCTTCACAACCGCAGACAACGTGTAACCACGCCAGCCCAGGACCTCCACATCCGGCTTCTTCACCTGCGGGATTGTCTGAGACCAGCCACCCGGACAGCTGATGAAACTGAGTTTGCACAACTGAAGAATTTCTGCACAAACTGTCAGAAACTGTCTCAGGGAAGCTCATCTGCGTGCTCGTCGTACTCACCAGGGCATTGACCTGACTGCAGTTTGGCGTCGTAACCGACTTCAGTGGGTAAATGCTCAACTTTGATGACCACTGGCACGTTGGAGAAGTGTTATGTGGGCGAGCGGTTTGCTGATGTCAAAGTTGTGAACAGAGTGCCCCATACTGGCAGTGGGGTTATGATATGGGCAGGCATAAGCTATGGACAGAAAACACAATTGCATTTTTATCAATGGCAATTTAAATTAGAAGAGATACCGTGACGAGATCCTGAGGCCCGTTGTCGTGCCATTCATGCGCCGCCATCATCTCATGATTCAGCATGATAATGCATGACCCCATGTCGCAAGGGATCTGTACATAATTCCTGGAAGCTGAAAATGTCCCAGTTCTTCCATGGCCTGCATACTCACCAGAAATGTCACCCATTGAGCATGTTTGGGATGCTCTGGATCGACATGTGCGACAACATGTTCCAGTTCCTGCCAATATCCAGAAACTTTGCACAGCCATTGAAGAGGACTGGAACAACATTCCTAAGGCCACAATCATCAGCCTGATCAAATTTATGCGAAGGAGATGTGTCGCGCTACATGAGCCTCTCTAACCATGAGTGAAATGTGTGGTTGCCTAGGAGAGATTGCTCACTTTGGCATTTCTTCTAGCACTCAGAAGGAGAAGAAATAATTACAGTGCCTTGTTTAGAGCTGCATATTCTGATCTTCAGATGCTTTTAAAAATGTAAATACCGAGGGAGACCATTTTGTTTAAGGAGCAAACAAGCACAAGACAGTATTGAATGGTTGTTTGTGCAGTAAAGAGGGGGGAAATTACCATCAATAAGAAGTTGTGCGTGATTCATCTCTGCCTGGGAGACCTCTGATGTCTGTTTCTTCACTTGAAGAGGAAATCGAACATTCAAGACAGCGTCGCCGCGTTCCCTTTTAAGTTACATCAATCCACTCCTTTTCACTCAATCACAGACATGTTATTGCTCCCTAGTTTGTATACCGCCATTGATCGATACACATGGGGCAGGATACTTATGTAATCTGCGAAGAGGGAGAAGACGGTGCTTCGCTGCGAACAAATTATGGAATTTATAACTCAACTCTGAAACAGAAGCTGACAAGTCATATTTCTTCCTATTGCTGCTAAGATGTGCTTTGCTGTGTGAGGGGATGGATGGGCAGCCAGGAGAAGTAGCGTAGTGGATGTCAGCATCCCAAATGGCACTCTATTCCCTATATAGTGCACTACTTTCGACCAGAGCCCTATGGGCCCTTGTCAAAAATGGTGGACTAAATAGGGAATAGGGTACCATTTGGGACACTGCTGATGTTGTTTGGCAGAAACACTGGGGTTGTCAGCATACATCCTGGGTCCCGTCCCTGACACATTATCTTACATGGGGTCGACTGATGAAATGTAGGGCTCCTTCAGTGCTCTGCGTGTAGGGAAATTGATTTAGCTCAAGTCTGATGAGGGAGGTTGTTTACTGGCAAGGATGTTTCCATAAACACTATTCAGTGTAATAGAAGAACCATCTATATGGAGTTCAGACACTACTGGCAACTGATGTTGACATTTGAAATTCAACACTCATTTGGGTTGGAACTGAATTTGCTCTTAGACATGGTGTTCTCTCAGAAAGATACTCTTGAGTTGGCAAACTGTAGGCTTAGTAGCAAATGTATACTATACAGTAGTTAGCATTACTACTGTCAAGAGTGTATTCCTATCTTGTTGCTATCATTTATAAGAACAAGAACTAGGGAATCACGATATATCGGTGAACATATCGGAATCGGACGATATTAGCTAAAAATGCCAACATCGGTATCGACCCAATGTCTAGTTCAACGCCGATGTGAAAAACTGATGTCAAAGCTGACGTACATACCTATATAACGTAGGTACATGACGTAATGACGCCACGTAATATTTTGCGCTACACCTGCAACACAGCATTCCTAACCTAGCCCACAATGTCTGCTGTGTGGATCATTCATTTGAAGAGTAAGAACATTTTAGCGAGACAACTCAAAGGCGAAATCCATTAACGCCAAGATAATGGAATTCATTGCCCTTGACAATCAACCTTTCTCTGTCGTGGGTGATGTTGGCTTTCGCGACTGGTTGAGCATCGGTACACACTAACGTTACCAAGTGCGCTATTGTTCAGATGTTGCCCTACCGGAGTTACACAGTAATAGCGTCACTGCTATTAGCTTCAGGACATACTATGGAACGCCGTTTGGGTCTTTGCGTGTCCAAAAAGATACACGTCAAATAACACTATTTGACAATAACTCTATTTGACGCATTAAATACGATTTTAATTGACACGTCAAATACAACCTTTCTATTATAGAATGTTATTTGTTCTGAATTTGCACGTGCAAGCCAAGCGCCACCACTACTATCAGTAGCACTGTCAAAGCTGTACAAAAGTCTGCAAACAAGCAAACACCGGCCACGAACAATGTGTTTACAATACCGCGTTGGTAATAAAGCATTATTTGTTCAACCGCAACTTCTGGGGTCGCTAGCTAGCTTTAGCTTGGTACCTAGCTAGCACCAATACAACCAATATAGCACCAATACAACCAATCTGAAAACAGTGACCAGTTGAAACTGCAGTCATTTTCACTCTTCTTAGCAATGATTTAGGAATCCTTGTGAGTAAGTATTAGCTAGGTAGCCACTTGTTGTTTACCTATTGAAATAAGTATGCCCCCAATGCAATTCTAAAGTGTTATTTCAACACATTTTTGTCAAAATAACAAATTAATGTATTTTGTTTATTTTATAACATTCCTACCTCGTTTAGTATGATTTATTCAATTATGGCATAATTCTACTATTTTTATTCATTTGCGTCACTGTCAATGACATACTTTTATTTGGAAGTCCACTATTGTGCCTAATCCTTATTGTGGCTAGCTTCACGATTAATGGTTCCGCCCACCATTAATCAAATAAGAACTGCCTTATAAATTACGGTTATTTTAGATGTCACCTAGCTATATAGTTTCACTGTAATAGAATGCTTAAAAAGCTGCTAAAATTGTAAAAATCGGTTATCGTTATCGGGTTTTTTTTGTGGCAAGGAAAATATTGGATATTGGTATCGTGCAAAAATGTCATATCGGTGCATCACTAACAAGAACTTATGTGGTCCCTAAAGCATCAACACAGTATGAAGTGTTATTGTAGATTTAAAGAGAAATCTTTGAAAACAAACACATGATTTGGTAGCAAAGATTGGTGATCGAAGACATGGGCTAATGCCAATCAGGAGGGGGACAAGTACAAACTTGTGTGGTTACTGCATATTGTGTATGCATCCCATCTTAAATATTATCAAGGAATTTACTGTGTGTTCCACTTCATCTTAGATGAATTTTGGCAAGGAATCTCAATCTGCAAAAAAAGTCATTGTTTCCTGCGGTTTTGCTGCCCTGTGGAATGGGCTAATGTGTCTTTAGACTGTGATTTTTTTAGACTGTGATTAGACTCGGATTCTTCATACCCTCATTAGTGACTACCATAGTGCACACTAATCATACTAGGGACAAGTCCCAAATGGCACCCTATTCCCTATATAGGGGTCAAAAGTAGTGCACTATATAGGGAATAAGGTGCCATTTGGGACGCAAAATGATTGCCCTTACTTTCTCTCTGTTCTGACTCACCTCTGCATACCTCTTCCAAGCTGCAGTCACTGACCTCTATACACCCCCTCTCAGACCCCTCCAACACAATCTGTCAAAACAAAAGCAAGTGAAGACCTGGCATGAGGACTGACACACAGAGCTAGAAGAAATGCTTGTTATTTCCCCATTCAAAAGAGAAAGCACACCTTAACGGAAAAAGTTCAAACTGAAACGTCAGTCATGCGTGGTCTTTTAATGAAGTTCTCTGGTAATTAACACCAGAGAGCAGAGCTTCAGTGAGAAGAGGAAGGTGGTTACATTTAACACAAGGGCTGCATTCTCTAGTCTACACCGCTTGTCCTCCTCTCCTCGCCATGCCATGCATGCCCTAGACAGGGTCTAGACACTAGCGTTTAACAGTGTTTAATCAGACCGGCCAACAGAGAGCCTGACGTGAAGTAATGGATAGAATAATGCACCATGATTACAACACACTCTCCAATCTCTCAAGATAAGAAAATTACAAATCTCAATTCTGTCTCTGACTGCCTGGGAAAATTAAACTAGCTTTAGTTGGAATGAAAAAACAGCAGCCGTCACTCCCCAATCAGCCAAGTATGAAAGTGGATGATGAACAATGTGTCACTCACATCGATACATTGTAAGAACATCCTACCATGGCATAACTACGCCACCTGTAAGCCCTAGACATTGTTTTTCGAACACTTTGCACACTTTTAGTTGTTGATGGGAAATGTCTTGGTGTTTCCTCTACAGGAGTGGTCACGCACTCATGGCCTTCATGCTGTCGCGACAAGAAGGGAAACTGAACCGGCAGCAGACCATGGAGCTGGGCCACCATATCCTTAAAGCACACATCTTCAAGGTACAAGAGACTAGCCAGGACCAGATTACCGAACGGGCATGCAGGGCACATCCCCCGGGGCCCCTTTAAAGCTATATTTGAGCTATTAAACAGCAACAACAACAAATATCTACCTCATGGCAAAGAGTATAGAATTGCTGGAAATTTGCTTTAAAACGGCAACAGTTTTTCTTAGACAAAATGTGTAGAATAGCATTATAAAACTGCACATTTTTCTCTCTGCACCTTTGCAAAATGTGTTAAAAAGCAGTAAGTTAGCTGATTTCATTAAAAATATATATATATAAAATATAATGCCCCAGGGCCTCAAGGTAGTCCGGCCTTGAGACTAGCTACTTAGTTCTGGGCCAGAATTCACAAATCGTCTCAGTGGCAGTGCTGATTTATGATCAGTTTTGCCTTTTATATCACAGTGAATAAGATGACATGAACAGAGCGGGACCTGATCCTAGATCACCACTCCTACTCTGAGACTATTGATGCAAATGGCCCCTGAAGCCTATAGTGTATATCCCACCCTTACTCGGATTACATTCCTTTTGTGAATTTTAGAGTGCGTATGTTTATTAATGAATCAAGATACATGTACATATGGACAGTGTCATCAGAGGATAAGCCCTCTGGGTGTGAGAGAAGGCTCTGGGAGTGAATCTACAGTATGTATCATTGGTTTATTGACCTGGTGTGTGTGCATGGTTTTAGTGTCTCTGTCTCTGTCCTCAGGGTCTGAGTAAGAAGACGGGTGTGTCTTCCAGCGTGCTGCAGGCCCTCTGGATCAGCTGCAGCGCTGATGGTCTCTCTGCAGCCCTGGCCTCTCTGAGGAACCTCTACACCCCCAATGTCAAGGTGAGGCCTCCACCCTAGACATCCAGACCCTCACCTGGAGCACTGCTGTGACATAGGATATGCTATTTATTTATTTATTTATTCAGGGTATTTTTATTGATAGATACAGTGAAAAAGTGATTGAGATGAGGAGAGGGACATAGAATGCAAAATGGCGCTGTCAGGGGTTGAACCCATGCCTCCAGGGGCAATGTGTAGTCTGCAAGCAGTAGCACTACCACTAGACCAGCCAAAACCAACTGGCGGACCGTGGTCTGGGTCCGGACCCAGAGAAGAGTCAATCCGGACCGGACAACATCGCATTTTGTTTTATAAAAGTCAAAGCATAATTTTTTTTGACAGCTTTAAAAAATCTACCCAGGCGCAGTGGCCTCTTTAACTCAGCAACCTCTCTTTCTCGCTCTCTCTTGTCGATGCAACGCCCACCTGAAAAGTAGCAATAATAAGCGCCATTATGACACCAGGCATAGTCATTTCGATCAGAAGTATCCCCTGGATGCGGAGGTGAGAACAAACAAGATTAACCAACTAAAATCCCAATTAGAGATATCCGCCAAAGTCCTTGTCAATTCCCAGACAGTCCAACAACATGCAATGGACTGTTCACTGAGGATAGCTTGGGTTTTGGGAAAACACAAAACACAATTTTCAGATGCTCAGATAGTAAATTAATGCATGTGTGAAGTTGCTGACACCTTGCTTGAAGGTAAACAAAAGATGAGCTCAGAGAAAAGATCAAACGAATTTGAAAGAGGACCACCCTGATGAATCAAGATACATAACCGAAAGGTTGCAAGTTCAAATCCCCGAGCTGACAAGGTACAAAATCTGTCGTTCTGCCCCTGAACAGGCAGTTAACCCACTGTTCCTAGGCCGTCATTGAAAATAAGAATTTGTTCTTAACTGACTTGCCTAGTAAAATAAAGGTAAAATAAAAAATAAATAAAAAAATATCACTGCATCATCCTTCAATCTGTCCTGTGTGCCAGTCTGGGGAAATAGTATTCTGAGGTCATGACAATGATGATGAAACTGATCAACTTTTTGAGGGCAACATCATCCCTACAACACTGCTTGCTACGAGGCATTCTGACAGAGGCCAGTGCCAGTTTTGCTGACTTACGACTGCACAACAATGTCAGATGACTCGGCAAAGGCACGGTTTTGGACGCTTTTGGGCCATTGGGGAGGAAATCAAAGATTTGTTATCAGAGCAAAAGAGTGACAAGGCAACTCAGTTTTTGGAGTTTTTGTAAGATTAGGAGAAGATGGGAACAGATTTTGACAGACATTACATCACACCTTAATCAACTGAATGTTAAGCTGCAGGGATGGCACAACACAGTGTGTGATATGATAACAGCAGTCCGGGCTTTCCAGAAGAAATTGGAGCTTTTCAAGAATGATGAGAACTTGTCCACTTCCCCAATCTTCTGGTGCAAACACAGGGAGACAAAGATGTTCCCTAACCATGTTGATTTCATCCAGAAGCTGATGGATAACTTCAAGGCTCGCTTTGATGACTTCATTGTTGGGAGAGAACTGCTGCTGCTCATTCAAAACCCCTTCTTGGTCACAAATGTGACAAAGTTGTCAGAAAAAGCAAAACAGATCTTCAGATTGGTAGATGTTGCCTCACTGCAAATGGAGTTGATTGAGCTGCAAGAAAATGTGTCTTTGAAGGAGCAGACTGGTGACTGTGACCCTGTTACTTTCTGGGGAAAGATGGTGCCTGCAGCTGATGTCCCCGTTCTCAAGAAACTGGCACTATACATCACCAATGAACAACGGCACTAGTGTCTCAAGAGTTGTTCTCACACCATTAGTGCCTAAGTTCAAAGCATTGGCAGGACACAGAAAGTGTAATTTCTCTCATTGATGCAAGCCCAGAGTGACTTCTACATGAATATTGCATGGCCCACAGAGACATTCTGTGCATTCAGATTATTATTTTTGTTAAACTCCTTTCTTCTCCAGAAAACATGTACTTTATTTTATTATAATTCAAGTTCACAGTGCACTTTATGCATAGACAATTATGCAACCACTTTTGCTCTTCTGCAATGTTGCACGTTTGCATTCAAAATAAGTTGCAATTCATTGAAATTCTTAGTCTAATTTTCTGTATTTAATGTACATTTTATATAACAACATGTTTCCTAAGTCGTAAACGACTATGTTTGTTACTGCGGCTGTACCACAGCGCTGATAAAGGACGATATCCATCCGGACCTTTGCCACCTTCCATTTGTGTCACTGGACCTTCTCAAATAGTAGTTGAGTACCCCTGCACTAGACCTACCCCCAGCACGGACATATAGACTGGTCCAAAATTATTGATGAGCAATAATGACTGTATAAAATAAATAATTCAAATATTGAGCTATATTGTATGCTCAGAACTGTATATTGTTATTGTATTACATGCTAACCTCCCCTGTTATTGGTAATGATGAGAGGTTAGCATGCCTTGGGGGTATGATCTTTGATCCGCTGTAACTTTCTCATTTCTCATTATTCACGATTCATTCAGGATTATCTGTAATCATGGTTGAATCCACATTAATATAGAAGTGTTTAGAAGCCTATTCTATTCTTATTTATAATAAATGTGACTCCAAAATTGCACAATACATTATTTTCCATTCATTTCTATTAGGCACGAAACAAAC
This sequence comes from Oncorhynchus tshawytscha, assembly GCF_018296145.1. NCBI lineage: Eukaryota > Metazoa > Chordata > Actinopteri > Salmoniformes > Salmonidae > Oncorhynchus > Oncorhynchus tshawytscha. Next base: position 42,230,703 of record NC_056431.1, read on the forward strand.
TGCAAAAATGAATCTAACAAGTTTGTAGAGTCACAAGCTTGATGTAATCATTGCGTGCTAGGTATATTGGGCCAAATATTAAACTTTTCACGACTTAATTTATGAGAATCTTTTTATATTGTCATTATTGCTGTGTGTCAATCATTTCGGACCCCACTGTATGTTCTTGAGCGCATGCACACACTGGAGCGCCTGAACACACTGGTCATTGTGTCTCCCTGAATGTTTTCCTATTACATTTTTCCACCAGCGATTTATATTAGCACAGTAGTATTATTGTAATCTACTCTCCTCACCTCGAATGTCCTCCCTGAGTGCTTGTTAATTCCACTGATGGCTCCCAGTGTGTGTTATGATAAGCATTGTGATGTTTCCTGGAAACACTCACTTACGGTGATGAGTGTGGGCTCGCCACCGATGAACAACAGCTCATTGGAAATCTCACCAAGATGCTCACTGGCTCTGATAGATTGATGCAGGTTGCACTCTCTTCCATTAGTTTGATCCATCTGCTATCTGTGATGCTGCTCTCTGTGGGGGAAAAGGAGGCTGTGCCATTCTAAGTAATTACAGAGCCCTTTTTAATTTAATAAACAAGAAGGCACGTTAATGACAGAGTGGGCGAAATCATTTTTTATGTTAAATTATGCCTGGCTCTGTATCTGTCTACGTGCCCTGCTCTGTCTATTATGGCGGGAGATAGAAAATAGTCCTCCTAAGGCGTACAAGGCAATTATCAGTGGGGAATGATGTATTGTAGCTTTAAGCAAAAGAACTACATATTTTTGTTTGCCATTAGCAGTATGCTTAGGGTGTGGTTTTATTAACGCTTAGAGTGTTGTTTTGTTAACGCTTAGAGTGTTGTTTTGTTAATGCTTAAACATTATCATCCCCGTTTTCCCGGTGTGAAATATTCTGTTTGAGTGTAACATCTCTCATGAAGACAGTCACAGACAGAGTTGTTCCTTGTCCTCCAATGCCCCCTAAGAATTATTGGTGCTAATTTATTCCGTTGTGGTTCCACCGGTAAATAAAGCAAATTCAATTTCCTCTTCTTTTAACACTCACTGGGTTTGACGCCACGTCTGATTAAACATAAATTATTATATTCCTTATCAAGGAGAAGAAGAATATGCTCTGATTATCGCAACACTAGATAATTTCCACTGTGTACTCTTGCGTTGAATGCATTTCTAAATGACTATATGTGCAATCGATTTTAGTTTAAAACAATCTGAGAATTGTGGTAAGGTCATGTTTAAAGCTAGGAAAAAATGATATGTGTATATATATATATATATATATATATATATATATATAATTTTTTTAAATTAGCTATTTGGCTGAATTACATGCTCGATTTTCTTTTTTCAAAAATATTTTTAAAGGTTAGATAGTGAGAGAGATGACAGTGGGGGAAGATGGAGAAAGGATGTGTCAAAGAGCAGTAGGTCAGATTTGAACCTATGCCGACAAAATACACATGTGCCTGAGGATAGTGGTGTGCCGGTCAGCTGTATGTCCACCCGCTCCCGTCCGCAATTGCTAACCCATCCGCAACCATCCAACTATATGTGATGAAGTGAAAATCTGAGGACCGCGCCCGACTCTAACCTGCTAATATAGAAAATATCTGTAGGCTACACTCTTAGAAAAAAGGGTTCCAAAAGGGTTCTTTGGCTGACCCCATAAGAGAACCTTTTTTGGTTTCAGGTAGAACTCTTTTGGGTTCCATGTAGAACTCTCGGTGGGAAGGGTTCTACCTTTAACCAAAAGGGGTTCTTGAAAGGGTTCTACAATGGGTACAGTCAAAAACCCTTTTTTTAAGAGTGTACAATCAGAGACGGGGGAACGATTTTTTGACAGGGGGTGCAGGATTTTTTTGACAGATTTAGATATGTTTCTGCTTATAATTTCTAATATTTTGATAGGCTATATGTTAGTCAACTTATCTATACTTAGATACATGCAGCTTCTCTTCTGTCATTATATGTTGCCCTAGAAGACTAAATAAACCCTTGCTCACCAGAATGTCATAAATTGATCGAATGAATGCTTCAATCTAGTTGACATCGGTACATTTTTTCTCTGTGGTCTCTGCTTCTTTTACAGAGCAAAGACATTTAGGGATCGAGAAGAAAATGCAATAACATTTAATTATTTATTTTTGTTGCAAAAATCTGTTTGACCGGTTGCAAGGAAATAGAAAGCTGTGAAAACGACCCAACATGTTTCTGATAAGATTTCTTCAGAAAAAGTAAGAGCGCCTGCTAAATGTCTTAAATGTAAACATTTCAGTTCGGCTTGGATGCATATTTTATGTGGTTGAAATACTATCAGCTTTTATGTTGCTGATTAACAGAGCACTTCTACAGACGGTATCTAACTGTGCATTTGCATTCTCTCAAGATGCTGAAAGAAATAAATCATATTTCTCTACTCCTGTTCCAGAGTCCAAATGTACGCTTGGTGTATCACTTTACTGCAATAAGGGCTTAATTCTGCAGGAGTTAATATGAAGGCTATATGAGAGGTTATAGACCTACTGTCAGTGTCCAGATTTCAGTTTCCATTTAACCCATCTGAACAGTAGGCTACAGTTCCCTTAACGTACCAAAGGCCTATTTGAAGTCCCCGTCTTGTGACTGTCGAATATGTATATTGCCACACAATCATCACACAAAATAATCCTCTTTTACCACGTCACCAAATCTTTCCCAAACATTACTTTTCTGGCCCTCCCTTCTCTTTGTTTTCAACTCTCCATTTCATAGCTTTTCACTTATTGAATTGAATTAATCTCGGACATTGTCCTTTTTGCCTCCATGGATCGACGTTAACTTTTTCTGCCCGTTCCCAAAAGCATTTGGCAATTGGCAAGTAGGCTACAGTTTGGCCCTGAAGCTTAGGCTTACGCAAGAATGCCAGATGGCCTAAAATAATGAAAGCAATCTCAATGTGGCCTATAGACATAAAATGCACAAGTCTAGGTCCAAAAGGCTCCTTAACAGCTTCTACCCCCAAACCATAAGACTGCTTAAAAATTCAGCAAATGGCCACCGGAGTATTTGCATTGACACCCCCCCTTCTTAAAACTGCATTGTTGGGTAAGGGCTTGTAAGTAAGCATTTCACAGTAAGGTGTTGTATTCAGCGCATGTTTCAAATCAAATTTGATACATTTATGGATTTTTTAAGGCATTGTTTTCTCCTTCTTCAACCCACCCCGCCCTTCATCCATACAATATTTCATGACCATAAACTCGCCGCCCCACAGATACAGCTGCGGGGACTGCGAGTTATGAGTCAACCCACACATCACAACCGAAGGATGCGGCATTACCGCTAGCCCAGCCAGGCCTTTTTATTTATTTATTTTATTTTACCTTTATTTAACCAGGTAGGCAAGTTGAGAACAAGTTCTCATTTACAATTGCGACCTGGCCAAGATAAAGCAAAGCAGTTCGACAGATACAACGACACAGAGTTACACATGGAGTAAAACAAACATACAGTCAATAATACAGTATAAACAAGTCTATATACAATGTGAGCAAATGAGGTGAGAAGGGAGGTAAAGGCAAAAAAGGCCATGGTGGCAAAGTAAATACAATATAGCAAGTAAAACACTGGAATGGTAGTTTTGCAATGGAAGAATGTGCAAAGTAGAAATAAAAATAATGGGGTGCAAAGGAGCAAAATAAATAAATAAATTAAAATTAAATACAGTTGGGAAAGAGGTAGTTGTTTGGGCTAAATTATAGGTGGGCTATGTACAGGTGCAGTAATCTGTGAGCTGCTCTGACAGCCTCTATTTTCAGGTTTAGGGAAGCCAAAATGTTTAATTCCATGCTCATGTTTTTCTTATACGATTTGATAAGACAGTTGAATTACATGTGTATTTAATGTGTGCTGCTCTTGCAGGTGAGTCGTCTGCTGATGCTAGGCGGGGCCAATGTGAACTACAGGACAGAGGTGCTGAACAACGGCCCGGTGCTGTGTGTCCAGTCCCACCTGGGCCACCAGGAGATGGCTGGCCTGCTGCTGGAGTTCGGGGCTACCTTGGACGTGGTGTCCGAGAACGGCATGAGCCCTCTCTGCTTCGCCTCGGCTGCCGGACACTTGGGTTTAGTCAGCCTGCTCTGCAAGAGAGGAGCCAAGGTTGGTGCTACTGCCCCTAAACCCTCAGACATCTACAGGATCAGGGCTAATCATCCCAGCTTTTCCCTTAACACTAGAACCGCTGGGCCTCGATGGACCCACCTTCAAGCTAATGAGCAGTCATTTTGACTGCAACATTCTAGCAGTGTATTTAATATATTTCATATATGCTATCGCAAAAAGAATAATTTGGTTGTGTTAATGAAGGCCTTGGGTAACATTAGAATACAAATTTGATTTGATTAGCATTTTCATTTTTTTATGTTACTGTAGGCTATATGTAAAAACAAAACAACACCAAAATGCAAGTGTTCAATCAATTTTATTTGTGGAATGCCTTTGTTACAATTATGAAACAGAATGCTAATGTTCTGGAACACGGTAACAGCTTATTTTTATAACAACAAAATAAAAATACCGCAACCACAAGGTGCTCGGTCAAATGATGAAAGTAGCCTAAACATCATTATAAGCACCAAGTGGCCTTTATAAATAGTGAAACTCGGCACAAATGCGATAATGGCGTTATAATGAATATAAGTGTCGACAGCAGTACTGACAGCAGTACTGACAGCAGTAAAAAAACAAAATTATTGTCAGCTCGTGCTTATATTGTGTGCATTTTATTAAGCTGCTATCCCTTGTACTAACAGTTGACACAATTTTTGTAACTTTCACTTCCTTGACACTTTGACGTAACTTTGTTTGGTTGTAGTGCATAATAGTCTCCGGTTTTCTCTTTATTGTATTCCCGTTGTCTTGTCATTCTTCAACACCGTTGTGGAGTACAATGGCTGTGCAGGTGCCTTATTTTGTGCAGACTGAGGGAGCTCCGTTCTCACTTTGTTCATGGTGCCGACCAGACTTGTTTTCTTTGCAAGATAATTGTTCGCCAATAACAGTGAAGTTAGGAAATTGTCCATGGTGACATTTCTCCCCTTGCCAACATAAAGTTCCACAAGCCCCATCTCCACATTATCTGACACTTGTTCTTAACTGACTTGCCTTGTTAAATAAAGGTTCAATTTCAAACAATTTAAATAATAAAATATGTCATTGTATTGCAGCATATAAACCCTGTTGTTGTTTTGTTGCAGGTTGACCATGTGGATAAGAGCGGTCAATGTGCTCTGGTCCATGCTGCTCTGAGGGGCCACCCTGGCATCATCCACTACCTCTTGGAGCTGGAGTGGACCCCCGAGGGCCAGCAGCAGAACTGCAGTCTGAAGAACAAGACCCTCCAGCAGGCTCTGATCGCTGCCTCCAGCATGGGACACACACAGGTCAGTCAAAAGACACTGGTTGAATCCCAAATGGCACATGTTGCAACCACCTAGTTTACTGCACAGGGTCATGAAAATCCTAGAAAGGGAATGGAATTAGAAAATAGTTTTCCAGGCCTGGAAAAGTATGGTTGTGCCCGATCTCAGTAATCGTATCTGTTTTATCTCGTCATCGGAAAACCCGGAAGTGTGCTTTAAAATGTTGTAAAGCTAATTCCTCAAGTGCGCATTACTGCGCTATCGCTTGGACTGCATCACATAGCGCATCGTTATGTTTCTTCACCCATTCACACACATTGTTAAATGACCCGACAGATGAAAATGCACATGATTTACTTACTTAGTCCTTTTCAATTATCAACGAAATAGACTAATAAATATCCTAATGCATGGCTAACACTGCCTTCATTTATTCCAGACAGATTTAGATGAAGATAGGCAAATTCGCTTTACCAATATATTTTTTTCACTTTCGAGAAGAGCAAATCTTTTATCTCCCGACACTTATGCCACAACATTTCTACAATAAATGTACATTTGTCATTTAATTTTCGAATGATCTGTCGCTCAGTAAACATTCCTGGGCGAGAATAAATAATAATAGCAAGCAAGCATGGGCTTGGGTCACTACATAACGACAGACATCGTCAGCAATGGAATAATTAAACGGACAGACAACGTAGGCCTACTAAACAACACCAAGTAGACAGACAGAAACAACCATACTAAACAGAAACAGCCTACTAAACAACACCATGTAGACAGACAGAAACAACCATATGTCCTTAGCAAACAATGATGACTAGCTACAGATTCTGATTCATACAGGATGTTTGGAGAAGTGGAGACTTGTGCCCTGAGACGAGTGACTATGAGTGAGTGAAACAGCCTGTCTGGGAAAATGAGAGCAGAGAGAGTGACTTGGTCTAATCCAATTGTTGCAGCAGGCTCAACCGATACCCCGCCCATTTCTTTACAGACAGAAGAACTAGCCAATAGTTGTTCAGAGCACACAGCGCATCACACTGTTTGAGTGAAAGAGAGATGTGCGCTGGCAGCAGAAAATAACTTTTTTTCCGACCAAGGATAATAATAAAAAATACTTGTGTCATAATCTTATTTGGAAAATTCTCCATATCCGTTACGATACTCTTTTTGCACAAGTACTCGGCGCACCCCTATGGAAAAGCTTTGGGAAATATTAAAATCCGAAACGTTTTGGAAAAGTCATGGAAATTAGTTTAATAATTTTGGCTCATGTAAATAATTTAGGCATACTTTTTATATATTCTATCAATCACATACAAATCTACATATCAGTCATTGCGCGTTTCTGTGTGTGTGTGTTTATACTTGCGTATGTGTCCTAAAAACTTGCCACAGGCAAATGGCAGAGGTGCAGTTGATGCTAGAAACTTTGGTTGTAAAACAATGGCTCATACACTGAATTAGAAAGTTGGCATTCCCCTCTTATCAACATTAGCCATGTTATTTTGACAATGTTAAATAAATATTTATAGAATAACCTAATTGACAAACAACTCCCAAAGCGGCAGGAGGTTTTGGTACAAGTTATCCGACCGGCACAAATCGGTCTTATGTAGCAAAATTTGAAATTGTGTTTTTTTACATTGGATAAAAGTAGAGACTCAGAGCTACACAAATATCATACACTGCATGTTTGAGGAACAATGGGAAAGTAATTCTGCTTTGAAAGTTGATAAACTTGTAAATTCACTTTTGAGAAAATGTCCTTTGGTACCTAGTTAAGAGCTCTTCTTTGGTGGTGTCTCTACAGTATGTATACATGAAAAAGCAAGCATACATTTTATGCCTGCTTTTTCATGTATACATACTGTAGAGACACCACCAAATTATTGGTCATGGAAATGTGAAATGTGGTGAAAAGTCAGGGAAAAGTCATGTCAAAAAGTGTATGAACCCTGACTGCAATGTATTGTACACCCACACTATCCACACGGGTCAGTCCTGTACTGTACACAGGAGAGTTCTCCTACACAGTCCCTCACCTTTACAACTCCACAACACAACCTCACCTCTGTGCTTTGGAAACAAAGGTGATTCCACTGAAAACTTCAGCTGCACGTTCTTCTTGTTTCATTTATGAAATAGGCTGTAGGTCGACCATGTGTACAGTATTGATCCCATAGTATGTCTGCAGCAGCGGAGGCTGCTGAGGGGAGGACAGCTCATAATAATGGCTGAAATGGAGCGAATGGAATGGCTTCAAACCATGTGTTTGATGTATTTGATACCATTCCACCAATTCTGCTCCAGTCATTATCACGAGCCCGAGCTCGTCCTCCCCAATTAAGGTGCCACCAACCTCCTGTGGTTTGCAGTTAAGCTGCCCAGGAGAGGAGCATACTGGGCTGTGGGTTAGGGATGGGCCTTTGAAATGATTTCACTATTCAAATGATATCATGCTATTTTTTCATGTATCCGGAGAGTCGAATACATGTGTTTTAAAGAAAACATTTTGGGGGGAAACCTCAATGGAGACTTGCTCGCGCATGTTTTAGCAGAATGGTGGGGGATGGGCAAGAGATAAGCAAAGGCCGGTGTGTGACAGTATGTGTTTTGCAAGGAGAGAGAGAAAGTAGCCAAACCATCTCACGCTAGTTAACCAACCTATGGCAGCAACAAGTTTGTCTATCTATCATACGATCTGGTAGTGCCTGTCTTGACTGCGTTAAATCGCTGTAAAGCAGCTAGCGAGCTACAGTAGCCAGCGAAGTTAGCCAACTAACTAGCTAAAGTAGCAAGGCTAATTGACTATATTTTATTGCGCTCCCCGTACTTGTCTACAATGACTCCATTAATATGAAAGCACAGCCTACTAGTTGGTTGATCATTGTAGCCTACTACTCCTCATTTAGCCAACTTAATGGCATAATTTTTATTCCATTTAGCATTGATTAGAAATCTCCCACTTCACTTGCTACACGGCCGCTTTGATTGAGCGACAATAACAACAAGCTTCAATGACAACAAGTTATACGTGTGAAACGTGTATAGTCTACCGGTGCATCTTTTATATGGGGCACACTCATAAAAACTGTCATTAAACGGTTGTTTTATTAAAAAGTTGAATGTTATGGTCTGTCCTTGTAGTCTATGTAGCAATGTCACATAGATAATTTAATAAACATTTTGACAAAGCCCAAAATAGGCCTATTTTGTTTGCAAAAATGTATAATATCCCAAGTAATCGAAATCTAACGTCTGTTTGAATATTCTAAATACCGTGTCAATCCCTACTGTGGGTTGATTGATGCCAGCTCCTCATTAAAAGGGCTGTGATACTGTTAGCCCTATACACTAGGGCTGTGGGTCGACAGTATTATAGGATGGGCTATCGACCTCCACGGAGGGCCCAGTGAGAGAGGAGTAAAGGAGAGCACAGACAAAGGGGCAAACTAGCACTACCGACATATTAATACCATTGGGCCTGTACTACACAGCACGGAGAATCTCTACTATAGAGGCTATAGAGACTAGTACATGCATCAGCACTCTAGTCCAGTGATTCATTTAACATGTGCCAGAGAAGCATAATTTGCTGGGGCTGTGACCTGCAGAAGTTGTTTAGGTGCTCCGGTATTTCTGCGATATAACCAGCACGGCATAGAACTAACTCATAGCTTTTATATTTGATGCTTGGATTCTGTGTCATTAATCAAAGTTTCTTGTTCGGCAGGTTGTGAGAGGCTTGATGGCGTTGAATAACGAGCACGCTGTGCAAATTGATGGCCAAGACACTCTGTGGGGAGAAACCGGTACGCTTTCTCTCAATTTTTCTTATTTTCTTGTTCATTTTTTTTCTCTCAATTTTTTTTCAAATATGTTGTTTTCTTTGTGTAATATCAGTGTTTCTACAGTGGCATTACTGAAATTGTATACGCTTGTCCAATGTTCTGGATTTTATCTCCTTCCAGTAACATAACACTTTCTTTTTGCAGGATGTAGTTGTTCACATTTAGCCAAATATCTGTTCATTTTTATTTTTTACTGCCTGTCTAATTTTCCCTGTCCTCTTCCCTTAATGGGGCAATCTGTAGTTGCTACATCCATCTTTGGACTTATAAATGAATGATATGTACCCATTGATTCTTAACTTATTAATGCCTCGGAAGTTTAGTTCAACTGCCGTACCCCATCAGAACCCAAAATATAAGCTTGTTTTGTTAAATTCATGTTTTAAGTATCCATATATTTCTGTTATTATGGTGCTACTGTATCACTCTGTTATTGTTATACCTGCGTGGTAGTCTCACTGTTGATGGACCTGGCATGAGTACAATGGCAACCATAAACTGGAACCTAGTCATTGTGTCATTTTAAGTTAACATTGGTAGCAGAGGGTGGCTAATAACTACAATGTGCCACCTCGCTTCGATGAGAAGAGGTCGTATGAAAGTTGGAAAAATGTACTTGGAATCTGGGCACGGATTACTAATCTGGATGAGAAAAAGCAAGCACTTGCGGTGGTATTATCACTCGAGGGAAGAGCGAGAGATACAACACTGGAAATATCCATTGAGGATTTGAACAAGGATGACGGTATGGGAACTTTGATCAGAGCACTGGATTCTGTGTGTCTTAAAGAAGAGAAAGGCCGTGCCTACGAGGCATATTCAAACTTTGACAGTTTTACTATAGACATTTCAGTTGCAATAACGGACTACATAATTGATTTCGAACAGAGGTATAATAGGATGTGAAAGTACGACATGGTTCTCCTGGATGCAGTGTTAGCTTTCAAGTTGATTTATTTTTGTTAAACTTTTATTTAAATAGGCAAGTCAGTTAAGAACAAATTCTTATTTACAATGACAGCCTACCCCAGCCTACCTGCTGGGCCAATTGTGCGCCGCCCTATGGGAGTCACAAATCAAATCAAACGCTTACTTACAAGCCCTTAACCAACAGTGAAGTTCAAGAAGAGTTAAGAAAATATTCATCAAATAGACTAAAATAAAAAATAATAATAAAAAGTAACACAATAAGAATAACAATAACGAGGCTATATACAGGGGGTTTTGAGTCAGTGTGCGGGGGTACAGGCTAGGAGTGATGCATAGATAATAAACACCGATTAGCAGCAGTGTACAAAAGCGGGGGGTGGAGGGGGTCGATGTAAATAGTCCGGTGGTGATTTTATTAATCGTTCAGCAGTCTTATGGCTTGGGGGTATAAGCTGTTGAGGAACCTTTTGGTCCTAGACTTGGTGCTCCGGTACCGCTTGCCGTGCGATAGCAGAGAAAACAGTCTATAACTGGAGTCTTATTATATAGATCCTGGATGGCAGGAAGTTTGGCTGCAGTGATGTACTGGGCCATATGCACTACCCTCTGTAGTGCCTTATGGTCAGATGCAGAGCAGTTTCCATACCAGGTGGTGATGATGAATGTGATGATGGCGCCGGTGGGTAGGGCTGCCGTCTTACTGGCCCTCAACCAATCATGCTATTTTGTTTGTTTTTTCGCGTTGTTCGTAACTTGTTTTGTACATAATGTTGCTGCTACCGTCTCCTATGACCGAAAAGAGCTTCTAAACATCAGAACTGGGATTGTTCACCTCAAACTGGACGAAGAGTTTTTCTTCAATGAGTCGGATGCCAGGGATATGCTGTTGACACCCGACCAAGCCCCGATCCCCGTAATTCGCTAGAGAAGGAAACAGAGTTTCCGAGGCAAAAGATCAGGGTGCCTTGTGAGGACCAGGTCGACGACTGGCTAATCTGCCCTTACCCTTTGTTCTGCTATCTAACATTCAATTGCTAGAAAATAAATGGGACGAACTGAAAACATGTATATCCTACCAATGGGACATTAAAAACTAATATTTTATGCTTCACCGAGTCGTGGATGAACATCGACATTAAGAACACGGAGCTGGCGGGTTATACACTCTATCGGCAAGACAGAACAGCAGCCTCTGGTAAGATACGGGGCAGGGGCCTATGCATTTATGTAAACAACAGTTGGTGCACGATATCTAAGGAAGTCTCAAAGTTTTGAGACTCTTGCCTGAGGTGGAGTATCTTATGATAAGCTGAAGACCTCACTATTTTCCCGGAGAGTTTTCATCTGTTTTTTTCATAGCTGTCTACATACCACCACAGAGCGAGGTAGGAAACAAAACCGCACTAAATGAGCTGTATTCCGCCATAAGAAAACAGGAAAACGCTCATCCAGAGGCGGCGTTCCTAGTGGCCGGGTTACTTTAATGCAGGGAAACTCAAATCAGTTTTATTGAATTTCTTTCAACATGTGAAATGTGCAACCAGAGGTTGAAAAACATTCTAGACCACCTCTACTCCACCCCCAGTACAAAGCTCTCCCTCACCCTCCATTTGGCAAATCTGACCATAACTCTATCCTCCTGATTCCTGCTTACAAGCAAAAATTAAAGCAGGAAGCACCAGTGACTCGGTCAGTAAAAAAGTGGTCAGATGAAGCAGATGCTAAACTACAGAACTATTTTGCTAGCACAGACTGGAATATGTTCCTCGATTCTTCCGATGGCATTGAGGAGTACACCACATCAGTCACTGGCTTTATCATTAAGTGCATACCCCAACCAGAAGCCATGGATTACAGGCAACATTCACACTGAGCTAAAGGGTAGAGCTGCCACTTTCAAGAAGCGGGACTCTAACCCGGAAGCTTATAAGGAATCCCACTATGCCCTCCTACGAACCATCAAACAGGAAACACGTCAATACAGGACTAAGATCAAATCGTACTACACTGGCTCCGATGCTCGTCGGATGTGGCAGAGCGTGCAAACTATTACAGACTACAAAGGGAAGCACAGCCAAGAGCTGCCCAGTGACACGAGCCTACCAGACGAGCTAAATAACTTATATGCTCGCTTCAAGGCAAGCAACACTGAAACATGCATATGAGAGCATCAACTGTTCCGGATGACTGTGTGATCACCCTCTCCGCAGCCAATGTGAGTAAGACCTTTAAACAGATCAACATTCACAAGGCCGCAGGGCCAGACAAATTACCAGGATGTGTACTCCGAGCATGCGCTGACCAACTGGCAAGGAGATCAAAATGTGCAATCTGTCAAAGCACTTACCATTAGTTTATAGACTGTCCTCATAAGAATGATTGAGTAACAGAGGAAAATGTAAACACAGAGATAGAGCAGTGTAACATTACACTGATTGACACACCAAGCAACAGAGCTTTCAAATTTGGAAATGGAAGAATCTTCCAATCGACCAAGAGGCAAGATACCAGCAAAAATTGGTCAGACGAAGTGTCACATTGAAACAGACGTGGTCCCTGCAGATATCCCCTTACTATTAAGCAAAGCTTCCCTCAAGAAGGCAGGGGCTGTACTAGACATAAAAAATGACAAGGCAGTGATTTTTAAATAACCCTGAACTTACTACCTCATCCCAGTATTGTGTAAACATTTTAGACAAGACATCACACAGTGTACATGTAAAAAATGAGATTATAACGGACACAGAGCACATGGAGATTCTTACAGTCACAGAGAACATGAACACAGAGGAAAAACACAAAGTATTGTTAAAACTTCAGAAACAGTTTGGACATGCTACAGTTGACAGACTTCAGAAAGTACTCAGCAGTTCTGGGAATATAATAGTATTTACATTTTACGGCAGCGAGTTAACAGTTGTGAGACATGCCAGAAATACAGCAAACCTAAGCCCAGACCAGCTGTTGGTTTGCCACTGGCTTCCAAGTACAATGAAACAGTGTCTGTAGATCAACATGAGTTAAGACCAAGTGTGTGGTACCTTCACGTCATTGACCACTTCACACCCTTCAGTGGAGGAAGCGTTGTGAATACAAAGAAACCCAGTCAAATCGTCAAGCACTTCATTCATTCCTGGATAAGTGTGCATGGCCCGCTCCAGAGGTTGTACAGTGACAATGGAGGAGAATTCAATAATAATGAAAGTAAAGACAACTGCTGCATACAGTCCATGGAGCAATGGACTTCTGGAGAGACATAATCAAACACTCACAGAGATTATGCTAAAAGTGAAGAAAGACAATGGATGTGACTGGAAAACAGCCCTAGATTGGGCTTTGATGGCAAAAAAATGAAATGCACAATGTTCATGGCTACAGCCCGTACCAACTAGTGTTCGGGAAGAACTCTAATCTTCCTCTGTACCAGTGGTGGTAAAAGGAAATATACCTTCAAATATAATGACTCAAGTAAAAGTGAAAGTCACCCATTAAAATACTACTTGAGTAAAAGTCTAAAAGTACTTGTTTTTAAAAATGCTTAAGTATCAAAAGTAAATGTAATCACTAAAATATACTTGAACAAAAGTAAAAGTATAAATCATTTCACATTCCTTATATTAAGCAAACCAGACGGCACAATTTTCATGTTTTTTTTAATTGAATGATAGCCAGGGGCACATTTCAACATAATTTACAAACAAAGCATTTGTGTTTAGTGAGTCTGCCAGATCAGAGGCAATAGGGATGACCAGGGATGTTCAATGTCCTGTCCTGCTAAGTATTCAGAATGTAACTAGTACTTTTGGGTGTCAGGGAAAATGTAAGGAGTAAAAAGTACATTATTTTCTTTTGGAATGTAGTGGAGTAAAAGTTGGCAAAAATATAAATAATTAAGTACAGATACCCCAAAAAACTACTTAAGTAGTACTTTAAAGTATTTTTACTGAAGTACTTTACACCACTGCTTTGTACTGGTTGACAAGCAAGCCACCAGCACTAGAAGGGACCAGTGTGAGTGCATGGGTGGGACGGCACCTTTCAGTAGTACAAGCAGTGAGAAAAGCGTTCACTGAAGCAGGTTGTTGAGAGAGAAGTCACAGGGCTCTGCATAAACAGTTTCAATCCACCGATGAGTGTACTACAAACGAGTTGACTATCAAGAGTGGAAAGGACCTCGAGTAGTCATTGGCCAAGATGGTGTGGTGATATTTGTGAGGAACGGAGGCACCATTGACAGGGTGTATCACTCAAGATTTTTCAAACACTCCACAAATTTCTTGTTAATAAACTATAGTTTTGGCAAGTCGGTTATAGTTTTGGCAAGTCGGTTAGGACATCTACTGTGTGCATGACACAAGTAATTTTTCCAACAATTGTTTACAGACATATTATTTCACTTATAATTAACTGTATCACAATTCCAGTGGGTCAGAAGTTTACACACACTAAGTTGACTGTGCCTTTAAGCAGCTTGGAAAATTCCAGAAAATTATGTCACGGCTTTAGAAGCTTCTGATAGGCTAACTGACATCATTTGCGTCAATTGAGGGTGTACCTGGCGATGTATTTCATGGCCTACCTTCAAATCTTTGCTTGACATCATGGGAAAATCAAAAGAAATCAGCCAAGACCTCAGAAAATAAATTGTAGACCTCCACAAGTCTGGTTCATCCTTGGGAGCAATTTCCAAACGCCTGAAGGTGCCACGTTCATCTGTACAAACAATAGTACACAAGTATAAACACCATGGGATCACGCAGCCATCATACTGCTCAGGAAGGAGACATGTTCTGTCTCCTAGAGATGAACGTACTTTGGTTCAAAAAGTGCAAAAAAATCCCAGAACAACAGCAAAAGACCTTGTGAAGATGCTGGAGGAAACAGGTACAAAGTATCTATATCCACAGTAAAACGAGTCCTATATCGACAACACCTGAAAGGCCGCTCAGCAAGGAAGAAGCCACTGCTCCAAAATCGCCAGAAAAAAGCCAGACTACGGTTTGCAACTGCACATAGGGACAAAAATCGTACTTTTTGGAGAAATGTCCTCTGGTCTGATAAAACAAAAACAGAACTGTTTGGCCATAATGACCATCGTTATGTTTGGAGGAAAAATGGGGAGGCTTACAAGCCGAAGAACACCATCCCAACCGTGAAGCACGGGGGTGGCAGCATCATGTTGTGGGGGTGCTTTGCTGCAGGTGGGACTGGTGCACTTCACAAATAGATGTAATCATGAGGACGGAAAATTACGTGGATATAGTCAAGCAACATCTCAAGACATCAGTCAGGAAGTTAAAGCTTAGTCGCAAATGGGTCTTCCAAATGGACAATGACCCCAACCATACTTCCAAAGTTGTGGCAAAATGACTTAAGGACAGCAACGTCAAGGTATATTGGAGTGGCCATCACAAAGCCCTGACCTCCATCCTATCAAAAATGTGTGGGCTGAACTGAAAAGGTCTGTGCGAGCAAGGAGGCATACAAACCTGACTCAGTCACACAAGCTCTGTCAGCAGGAATGGGCCAAAATTCACCCAACTTATTGTGGGAAGCCTGTGGAAGGCTACCCAAAACGTTTGACCCAAGTTAAACAATTTAAAGGCAATGCTACCAAATACTAATTGAGTGTGTGTAAACTTCTGACCCACTGGGAATGTGATGGAATAAATAATTCTCTACTATTATTTTGACATTTCACATTCTTAAAATAAAGTGGTGATCCTAATTGACCTTAGACAGGGGATTTTTACTTGGATTAAATGTCAGGAATTGTGGAAAACTGAGTGTAACTGTATTTGGCTAAGGTGTATGTAAATGTCCGACTTCAACTGTTCATGGATAGAGAAAGTGGACGAGTAGCAAAAGCCAAAGGAAAACACCAGAACTGGTACAACTTGCAGTACTCTGAACGAGCTACACTTTCTGGTACAACAGAGTCAGCTGACCTGTCACTTGTAGATAATCTCAGAATTGAACCAATGAAAAAATCGAGAAAAACAGAATGACATCCAAAATGATGATTTACTTGAAATAAAATACATGTCATTTGACTCAGCTAAACTAGAGGAGCTCAGTAATTGGAGGAAAATTTGAGTGTTTGAGGAAATCCAAGACATTGGCCAAAATGTATCTCAACAAGGTGGGTGTATACCCTTAAAGAATCCTTAACTGGATTAGAAGCAAAAGCTTGGCTAGAGGTTTTGAGGAACTGGCTGCTAAACAACTCCCAAAAGACTCACCGACATGACCGACATGCGCCTCAGAGTCACTCAGATTGCTGATGACAGTGATCTGCCAGAGAAAATGGAAACATCAATTCTGAAATTTTGCAGGGAACAGAGCTGTCAAGTGACATTCACGTCCGACCTCCGCCTGAAGCTAAGAGCGAATGAACACTGGAAACTAAAAAAGTGTATGTATGTCTTGGAAGATGCATCACTTTTCTGTTACAACAAAGTCAAGGCAACAATGCTGAGTACAGGTGGAAAAAAGTCACAAGTGAATCCTGCAGTCTTCTATTGGCTTGATCAAGACTACAATGTGACTGTACTTGCCTGTCATGTTGATGACTTCATCTGGGGTGGCCCACAAACCTTTGCTACAACTGTGATTCCACACCTCAAAGCTGTTTTCCAGGTCGGCCGTGAGGAGCATGATCATTTTTGTTATGTTGGCATAGAGTTTATTACCGTTGAAGGAACAATACTGACTCAACAGGAAAGCTATGTCAATAATCTTCAACCCATCCACATGGATTCTTCAAGAGCCGTAGAAAATAATTCCCCTCTCTGTGGAATTGAAGCTGATCGATTGAGGTCAAAGATAGGTCATATTCTATGGGTTGCTAGACAGAGTTGACCTGATGTAATGTTGGATGGCTGCAACCTGGCATCAAACACAAAACACACCACTGTACACTGTACATTCACTGTACATTCATACGTGAACTGAAATCACGACTTGTGACTAAAGTTTCAGCATGTTGTAAAAGATGACTCTCTGAAACTAGTTGTCTTCAGTGATGCTTCGCTAGGGAACCTTACAGATGGAGGCACACAAGGTGGACATCTAATCGTGTTAATGGGTGAAGGCAGTCAAAAAGGATCAGAAGGGTTGTCTGAAACACACTTGCTGGGGAAACCCTTGCTCTTGCGGATGGAATTGACAACGCCATCTTTCTGCCAACTCTGTTCTCAGAGCTTACCACTGGTGAGACAAAATGGCACATTCTACCTGTAGTTTGTGTCACTGACAACTACTCCATAGATGATGCTGTCAAGTCAACCAAGTCTGTCACAGAGAAAATACTTTGTCTTGAGATTAGCAGCATCAAGGAACTTATTCAAGCACAGAGAATCCAGGGGATTCTGTGGTCGGCCACAAAGGGACAGCTTGCTGACTGTCTGACTAAAAAGGGAGGATCCGGTCTTGTGGCAGCTTGAGTAATAGAAATAAAATCTTTGTCACACAACCCATTTGTAATGGGTAACTTAAATAATACTTGGGACATTTAATTATTTGATTTGTCTTTAAAGAAAAGTGGGAGATTGTTAAATTCATGTTTTACGTATCCCTATATTTCTGTTATTACAGTGCTAATGTATCACTCTGTTATTGTTTTACCTGTGTGGTAGTCTCACTGTTGATGGACCTGGCATGAGTACAATGGCAACCATGCATTGTGGAAATACGGTTTAGTAAACTTGGTTAAACTGGAACCTAGTCATTGTGTTATTTTAAGTTAACAGTTTAACTCTATTTGTAAAACAAAGTAAATGTAAACCAATTGTATAGCTTCAAAACATGGTTAAAACTATCATTTAGATGTCATGGACTGTCAATGAATTTGAGAGTGGTTGCATTTCTCCAGCCCCATCCCTTAGATTTGTACCGAAACAGTGGCCGTGAGAACTTAGTTTCCACTTAGCGGAAAGACGCTTTAAAAGTGTCCCTGCTTTGGTCATTTGGTCCTTTATCTGGATGGAGAGCCATCAGGCCATCCTGTGGTGCTTACTGAGTGAATTTCTACTTTAGAGCAGAATTACCGCCATCGCTCCCAGCAAGAGCAGTCTAAGCACTAAGTCATCAGTGTAATACATTGTCCATTTAGGTCATGTCAAGCCGTTTGCCCTCATGTTTTGTCCTGTGTTTCTACCATTATCACACACCTACTCATATGTTCTTCTTACTGGAAGTGTCGCCAGAGCTTCAGTTTCGACCTGAAACGAACCTTTGATCATAAAGCACTGCGGAGAATTATTACAGGGGGTGAAAAAGACATGAGTTGTTAATGACCAGTCAAAGCAATTTAAGATTGATCCTGTAAATGGTGCAGGAAGCCAAATGGAGCCGGGAACAAAAGTCTAAAAGTATGAGTCCAAAGTGGCACCCTATTTCCTACATAGCTCTACGTTTGACCAGAGCCCTATGGGTCCTGTTCTATATTCGTACATTTTTTAGGGAATAGGGTGCCATTTTGCACGCACCCTAAAATCATGGGTCTGTTGTAATTTCTTTGAGTCACCAGGGTTGTCATATAAATGCTGAACAAAACAAATGTGTCTGTGGGGAGCATTGTGTTTTGATATAAATCAAAGATGAGGCCCCTGGGTATGGAAGTATTCAAATTGGGATGGGTTTTAAACATTTGCCACAATAACAGTACCCCCATGCTGATAAACATTACCACTTACCAGTACCATCACTATTCGTGTTGGTACAGCATCTCTGTGTACTGAATGAGGAAACACATCTCTTAAGGGTATTCTTTGACTCAGTCCCAAATGGCACCCTACCTGAGTCCCAAATGGCACCCTATCCCTTTAACAGTGCACTACTTTTGACTAGGGCCCATAGGGAATAGAGTGCCATTTGGAATGTAGACAACACCAAGACAGGTTTTTAGAAATGATTATTGTTGTTTTTGTTATCATCATTGCCTCTTGTGGAAAGCTGCACACTGGAGATAAACATAGACAGAGTGGAGATAACTGACTCCAGCATTCTCTTATCTGTGGTAGTCTGTTAAAAAATTGGAGTACACCAGCACAGACAGGGATCTGTGTGTGTCTGTCTATCAGATGTCTCTCAGACTTTTTCACAGTAGCAGAACTTCGCTTGTTTGGCCCAACATGAAAGAAACCCATTGTATATGATCATGATGACCAACTGTTGCTTAGAAAGCCTAGTGATCTAGACCAGAACTGCAATGAAATGGGACAGAAGTTCCCAACTCCTCATCATTTGTGCAGGTCATTTCATATGTATGGTTTAGAGCACACAATCTAACGGTGAGAGAGAATGTGAACAATAGTCTCTCTGTGGTCTCAGTAGAATGTCAGCCTGGTGCAGCCTAGCAGTAACAAATGGTTCTGATGTACACAACCAGTCAAAAGTTTTATAACACCTACTCATTCAAGGGTTTTTCTTTATTTTTACTATGTTCTACATTGTAGAATAATAGTGAAGACATCAAAACTATGAAATAACACAAATGGAATCATGTAGTAACCAAAAAAGTGTTAAACACATCAAAATATATTTTATATTTGAGATTCTTCAAATAGCCAACCTTTGCCTTGATGACAGCTTTGCACACTTTTGGCATTAGGACTAGGAGAGAGAGAGGATGGCTCTGATGTCAGACAGCCTATAAGGACTAGGAGAGAGAGAGGATGGCTCTGATGTCAGACAGCCTATAAGGACTAGGAGAGAGAGAGGATGGCTCTGATGTCGGACAGCCTATTAGGACTAGGAGAGGGAGAGGATGGCTCTGATGTAGCCCAGCCCATTAGGACTAGGAGAGAGAGGATGGCTCTGATGTCAGACAGCCTATAAGGACTAGGAGAGAGAGAGGATGGCTCTGATGTCGGACATCCTATTAGGACTAGGAGAGGGAGAGGATGGCTCTGATGTAGCCCAGCCCATTAGGACTAGGAGAGAGAGAGTTTGGCTCTGATGTAGGACGACCTATTAGGACTAGGAGAGAGAGAGGATGGCTCTGATGTAGGACAGCCTATTAGGACTAGGAGAGGGAGAGGATGGCTCTGATGTCGGACAGCCTATTAGGACTAGGAGAGGGAGATGATGGCTCTGATGTAGGTCAGCCCATTAGGACTAGGAGAGAGAGAGGATGGCTCTGATGTAGGTCAGCCCATTAGGACTAGGAGAGAGCGGATATCTCTGTTCCAAGTGACACCCTTTTCCCTATATAGTGCACTACTTTTGACCAGGGCCGCTGTATTCTCATTAGTGCTACTTCTGTCAACTGGTGCTACTTCTGCAAATACATTTCGTAGCAAAAAGTGCTGAAGGGCTTTGGGGCTTATTACATCCTAGAGACAAAGATATCCATTCGAAATGGGCCTTCATCTCTGGAAACGGCTGCTTTCCATCTTAGTGCCGCATGTTCTTATGGCTGAGAAATGGGCCGCAGTGTTATTTTAGATTTGGATGATAACGTTTATATTTTTGAATCAAAACCTGTTGCTTCAAGTTTTGCACTTTGTTACATCATCACACTGCTGCATACCAACATTTATGTTCCAACCCCCACCACCTACTTTGTTTTAGAGAAGGATAGAGGCCTACTTTATTTTTACTTCGTTAGACGGTAGTGCAAATCAAATCATATTTGTCACATGCTTTGTAAACAACAGGTGTAGACTGACAGTGAAATGCTTACTTACGCTGTTACTGTAGTCTATACCTGTTGTTTACGAAGCATGTGACAAATATGATTTGATTTGCACTACCGTTTTGATTTTCAAGAGGTATAGGACAAAATACAAATTTATCACAAGTAGTAGGCAGATGTGTATGGGTCCCTTTAAACAGATTTACACACAAGCCTTGGCTGGTTCCTGTAGACATGACCATTACTATGAATAATAGTAGTCATGCTTGCCTTCATTCTCAAAGTCATCCGGTATGTGCCACCTGCTGTAAATGTGATCTAATATTTCCCTCTGAGCTCTATGTATTTACCTAGTGGATGTTAAATCATAGCCACGTTCCTCCTTTCAACTCCCATTCATTACGGGCTAATGCAATAGCAGGTTGCAGGTGGCCGAATGGCGCCGGGCACAACACCAGCGACCTGAGACACGCTCCAACACCCACCTCAGCCGCTTAATGAACACATTTTGAAAGCCCTTTGCACCCACCTGGCACTAGGCTCATTCAAAGCAACACTTTGTATTTGAGCAGATATGCAAATATGAATTCTTTTGTGCACTGTGGTGCTTTAAACTAATTGAATATATGTATTTTAGCAAACATAAAGAGGGTACGCTTCTCTGCACTTCTCCTGACCCCTTAGGAGAACGATTCAAATGGTTGTATTCAATGCCTCTTTACAGGTGGGATTGGGTTGTAATTCAATGGAGAGCCATCACAGCTATAGAAAAGAGCATCAATACTTACAGGTCGTGGATACGGTATAGACAGCAAAACATTTTAGGTCTTAGAAATACTGAGTCAATATCACAGTTAGACTTCCCCTTCATATTTATTAATTAATTAATTTAGGGTTTATTAACCCAATCTGGAGGCCTGTATGGCGATATGGGAGAAAACTCAGTGAGACACAAATACCCCCGGTGAAATATCCTCCCGGAAATTGACATTTATTGCTGCAGCTCTGAACAAATTCTCTCAGTTAACGACCTGTCTGAGAAATATAATTTCATATGTGAAAGAAATATGCTCTCTTTTATTTTCAGGTTTTCTACTCCGCTAGCCAGCACCTCGCCTAAATAGGTGTGCGTTTCTTTTTCTTCTATATGTGAAAGAAATAACATCTTTATGCAAATAGGCCCATTGCACTTTGTTTGGATAGAGAGAGATTCGATCACGGCTCCGTGTTGGCAAAAAATAAACAACAAATTCCCTCCTGACTGTTTTACTTCTAGGAATGACAAAAGGTCATTTAGCCCTCTCTGTAAAGCAGCTTTCTGATATATGTGAATAAGTCGGCAGCAGTACAAAAGGTAAGAGGAAAGACATATAGACACGGTGAGGTATAATGTTTGTGATCACGTGGCATATATCTCAAGTTACAAGAGAAGAGCTATTCTGAAGTTATGGTTTCTGTAGAAAATTGCAAATGGGGGTTGT
Organism: Oncorhynchus tshawytscha; assembly: GCF_018296145.1. Classification (NCBI taxonomy): domain Eukaryota; kingdom Metazoa; phylum Chordata; class Actinopteri; order Salmoniformes; family Salmonidae; genus Oncorhynchus; species Oncorhynchus tshawytscha. The sequence goes on from NC_056431.1 coordinate 42,253,035, forward strand.
TTTCCATCCGTAAAAGAGAACGTTTGTTTACATTATATATCACATATATCAAAAATGAATAATGCAGCGACAAAGTCAGGCGGTAGCCCTGACATTTTCTACATTACTTAGTAAAACGATGAGATCAACTTCTCATTGTCATGAAATACACAGTAGAGACATTGAGTGTAGTACCGTATATCATTTTTTTTTATCCACTGTAATTATGCCAAGAATCTTTTATTTTTTAGAAAATCTTCCACGTTCACAGGCTGTGCTTAATATATGTGGTGTTTAGTTGTTTGTGTTATAAGTGTTTGGTTGTGTTTCATTATTTACAGCTGGGAGGACGTATGCCAGGCTGACATGTCACACAGTAGTTTCTCTGCTGGTGGAGTGAACTTGTAATGATCTAGACCTACATAGAAATAGACTGAAACTCCCATGCTGCCACAGTCAGGATGTAGGTCTTCATGTGATGGATATCGTATGTCGCTGTGGTGTCCTTGACCGACTGATACAGATGTCATGCTACAGCTGGCACCCTGCTTCTCCAGTTAGCCTTGCAATGGTCTCCATCTAAACCTTCAGAATCAGCTGTTTCATAAATGATTAGCTACTAGTGCATGTCTACAAACTGTGCACCTTGACACAGGACACTGTAAAGTCATGGCCTCTCTGGTATTCTGGACTGTGTATGTCCCAAATGGCACCCTATTACCTATATACAGTGGGGCAAAAAAGTATTTAGTCAGCCACCAATTGTGCAAGTTCTCCCACTTAAAAAGATGAGAGAGGCCTGTAATTTTCATCATAGGTACACTTCAACTATGGCAGACAAATTTAGGGGGGAAAATCCAGAAAATCACATTGTAGGATTTTTTATGAATTTATTTGCAAATTATGGTGGAAAATAAGTATTTGGTCACCTACAAACAAGCAAGATTTCTGGCTCTCACAGACATGTAACTTCTTCTTTAAGAGGCTCCTCGTTACCTGTATTAATGGCACCTGGTTGAACTTGTTATCAGTATAAAAGACACCTGTCCACAACCTCAAACAGTCACACTCCAAACTCCACTATGGCCAAGACCAAAGAGCTGTCAATGGACACCAGAAACAAAATTGTAGACCTGCACCAGGCTGGGAAGACTGAATCTGCAATAGGTAAGCAGCTTGGTTTGAAGAAATTATCAGCAATTATTAGGAAATGGAAGACATACAAGACCACTGATAATCTCCCTCGATCTGGGGCTCCACGCAAGATCTCACCCCGTGGGGTCAAAATGATCACAAGAACGGTGAGCAAAAATCCCAGAACCACACTGGGGGACCTAGTGAATGACCTGCAGAGAGCTGGGACCAAAGTAACAAAGCCTACCATCAGCAAGGGCATTGAAGATGAAACGTGGCTGGGTCTTTCAGCATGACAATGATCCCAAACACACCGCCCGGGCAACAAAGGAGTGGCTTCGTAAGAAGCATTTCAAGGTCCTGGAGTGGCCTAGCCAGTCTCCAGATCTCAACCCCATAGAAAATCTTTGGAGGGAGTTGAAAGTCCTTGTTGCCTAGCAACAGCCCCAAAACATCCCTGCTCTAGAGGATATCTGCATGGAGGAATGGGCCAAAATACCAGCAACAGTGTGTGAAAACCTTGTGAAGACTTACAGAAAACGTTTGACCTCTGTCATTGCCAACAAAGGGTATATAACAAAGTATTGAGATAAACTTTTGTTATTGACCAAATACTTATTTTCCACCATAATTTGCAAATAAATTCATTAAAAATCCTACAATGTGATTTTCTGGATTTTTTTTCTCATTTTGTCTGTCATAGTTGAAGTGTACCTAAGATGAAAATTACAGGCCTCTCTCATCTTTTTAAGTGGGAGAACTTGCACAATTGGTGGCTGACTAAATACTTTTTTGCCCCACTGTAGTTCACTACTTTTGACCAGGTCCTATAGGGTTCTTCTCAAAAGTAATGCACTATCCAGGGAATATATATATGTATGCTGCAATTAGTTGGTTGTAATTTTGGGTAGAACAGATATTTCCAGGTATTTTTGTTCAATGCATGTGTGACGTAATTCCACCAGTCCTATTTATGATATAATTTATATAAATTAGTATATTTGAGTTTAACTATAATATTTGTTGTAATATTTGTTCTGTCTTTTCAGGTGGAAATTACAACCAACTTTCTATGGCTTGTTTTAAAAATAGCGATATTTTGGAGATTTCATTATCAAATAACCGAAATGAGAGGTTGTAATCTGAATAAAGGGGGAAAGGCCATTCCTGAACATGGGGTGAGACATTCTTACTAATCTGCTAGAGAACCAGTTTGGATTATTGAGAGGTTTCTAATATTGAATCATTTCTGCCCTCTGAATTCATGTGTATTATATAAATAGGCCTGTTTAATTTTGTCTGGCTTGCCATTCCAAATAAATATTTTTTTACATCTAATTTTAAAAAACAAGTTGCAAGGCCAATAGGTAAACAGGCATGTGACTAAAGAGTTAATCAGGGTGATTTTTCCCCCTTTCCATGGTAGCAAGATCTTATCTATTTTTGCTAACTTTCTATTACTGGCCCAACGCTCTAACCACTAGGCTACCTGCCGTCTCAAATAAATACAGAGTATGTCCACTTCACCGTCAGACCATTCTATTGGTAAACTACACGGTAATCCCCCAAACATTTTTAAGTGATCCAACACGAATATTTATCATCATTTGGTTGTAATCCAGAGAGGTTAGAAAAAGTATCTAGATAAGTATCTAGATCCTCTATGAGGCAGTGGAGGGATCCAAGTTGTGGATTTAAACGAAAACATGAATCATCAGCGTACAATGACACCTTTGTTTTTAAGCCCTGGATTTCTAGCACATTGATATTATTGTTGGATCTGACTCTAATAGCTAACATTTCAATGGCCATAATAAGTAGATATGTCGATAGTGAACAACCTTGTTTACTCCTGTTGACAGTTTATACTTTCTGAGAAGTAGCCACTATTTACTATTTTACACCTAGGGTTACTTTACATAACTTTAACCCATTGTATAAGAGATTCTCCAGAATTGAAATATTCCTGCCATTTATATATCAATTTGAGTCGTACTTTATCAAAAGCCTTTTCAAAGTAGGCTATGAATACCAGGCCTGGTTTCCCAGATTTTTCATAGTGTTCTATTATTTACAGGTTTGGTTTGCGTATCAGACTGTGATTTACAGTCCCACCTCCCCTAAGGACAGCGGTGTTGGTGGGCCGGAGAGGCAGATTAGGAGGAAATACAAGGTTGATTGGCTTATTACAGAACATACCTGGCTCTGAAAAAAGGAGGGAAGGAAAGAGAGAGGGAGGGAATGGGCGCAGTAAAGAGTAATGTTTGTGAGATCAAAGAGAGACATAAAATGTATTGAATTGTACTTAGAAGATCAGAGAGGAATGCCACTGGGTCTCCTATAGGGTTTGAAAGTAGTATGCCGACAGAGACCACTGTTAGTCATTCCTTAACATTCCACTACAGATAAGTGTACATCAGAATCGTGTCTAAAATCACAGATCAAAAAACAAATGCGTCTCTGAAAGAGTCAATCATTAGAACAATCAATTATTTCATCCTCTGGGCTTTTGAGTTTTTACTCATGAAGCCAGCTGATCTCAAATCCGTTTTGACTGATGCTGCCCCATAGAGATTTGTACTGTGTTGTAGTCTGGAGGTGTCTGTCTGCTCTGAAGAGATATGCTAGTGGATCAGATGAAGGGTGTGGTCGGCTGAGACAGGCTCGTAATGGAACAGCCCTCCGCTCACACTCACATCCAGATGGATGATGTCACTCAGACAGAGACAGTGGCTCTGGGTCTTGAATCTTCCTGAGGTGAATCAGAAAGCACCACTATTCTCTCTCTCCCTCACTCTGTGGTCTCTGAGGATTTATTTGTTTGGATACCAACATTCATCCAAGATTGCCGGAATCTACCACAGCCCACAATAAAGTGTAGCATCCACTGAATGTGGGCCTCGAACTACTGCTAGGATTAGTCTGTTTTGGCATGGCTCAACTGAATGCAAAGCAGGAGGTGAGCCTATTGACTGTTGTTTCATAAATGTGTGGTTTGTCACTGTATCTTATGCGTTTAAATTAGTTGGAGCATACTTGCATGCATCTGTCTTTAAAATAGAATTGATACATACAGTATAGTAATTTGAATTAAAACAGAAATGGCAAAGATTTATTAATTAACCTGTCAGCATATTAATGGTATCTCATTTAGTTTTTTTCCCGTTTTCGTTGTTTTCGACCTGCTATCATGCAGACGTTAGATGAGGTCACTTCTCAAGTCTCAAAACTCTTGGCACACTACTATCAGACAGCTTAAGGCAACAAGTTAACCAGTTGAATACGTACCTACAACTATAACATAGTTGTCTGATTGTAAACAGGACTTGAATAAAAGCATTAGCCTATTTTCCTCATTCTATTATTTGAATCGATGGTAGGCCTATATACAGTACATAATGTAACAACATGAGTGCCTTAACCAGTAATAGGCTATTCAAACAATGTGTCTGTAGTATGTGTATGTCTCTGTTGCTCTCCTATTCCATTGAGGTGTGTGTGTGTGTGTGTGTGTGTGTGTGTGTGTGTGTGTGTGTGTGTGTGTGTGTGTGTGTGTGTGTGTGTGTGTGTGTGTGTGTGTGTGTGTGTGTGTGTGTGTGTGTGTGTGTGTGTGTGAGAGAGAGAGAGAACAGCCAAACTTCCTGACCACAGTTCCTGCGTCAGTGTTTATTTTTATCATGGAATGACTAACCAGGCCCAGCACACGATTCCAAGAGATAAGATTCCACATGTACAATCAGAGAGTATTGTTTATTAAGCTTTATTGCACCTTATTATCCATTGACATATTCAGACACTTCTGTTGTCCCTTTTCTCAAGAAGGAAATAATACATATTGTGGTTGGGTCCAATTGTTGGCGCTCAGTGAAAGTACAACTAAATGCTTTATATTTTCAACTTGAATGGGAGCAAGCTTTGTCTCACGCGAGCCAGACCATAGCCTGCCGTGTGTGTGTGTGGTCTCACCCTTTGCTCACCCCAGTCCTGACCAATCTCTTCTCCTCTGGTCTCATCAGCTCTGACGGTGTCAGCGGGCCGGGGGAAGATGGACGTGTGTGGCTTCCTGCTGGAGCAGGGGGCTCTGGTGCAGCAGATCAACCGCAGGGGGGTCTCACCTCTCTTCTGTGCTGTCAGACAAGGGCACTGGCAGGTGAGGAACACACACACTGCTTACCTCAAACTACAATTACACTTCAAAGTAACCATGACGATTTACCCTGGGGAAGTAGAGTTTACTGTAAGTCTGTGTGTGTCAGATTGCAGAGCTGCTGCTGCAGCATGGTGCTGACGTGAACATCAGTGACAAACAGGGACGGACACTACTCATGGTGGCGGCGTGCGAGGGCCACCTGAGCACGGCCGACTTTCTGCTGTCAAAGGGTGAGTTACCACAACGCTACGTCTGTGTCCGTGGAAGTTGCGGAGGTGAGGACAGCTCATAATAATGGCTGGAACGGAGTAAATGGAATGGCATCAAACGCATGGAAGCCATGTATTTGATACCGTTCCACGTATTCCGCTCCAGCCATTACTAGGAGTCCATTCTCCCCAATTAAGCTGCCTCCAACCTCCTGTGGTCTGTGTCCCAAATGGCACCCTTCTTTTTACCAGGGCTCATAACTCTCAAAAGTAGTGCACTATAAAGGAAATAGGCTGCCATTTGGGATGTAAACATCTGCTTTTTTTTCTAAAGTCAAATGAAATTCAAATTTAGAGCATTCAAATTTCAGTAACCACATATCACACTTAGTTTTATATCAAATGTTTTGTTGAGTGAAGATCATATGCTGTGGTTTTGAGAAATATGATGTTGAATATTCGGTCTCTCCCAGGTGCGTTGTTGACATCGATGGACAAGGAAGGGTTAACGCCCCTGAGCTGGGCGTGTTTGAAAGGACATAAGAACGTTGTGCAGTTTCTTGTGGAGAAGGGTGCGGTCATAGACCACACGGACAAGAATGGACGGACTCCACTGGACCTGGCCGCCTTCTACGGCGATGCGTCGATCGTGAGTATTAGAGAGAGATGGACAGGTAGACAGACAGAGACAGTCATTGAGCTCGATCTAAATCTGTCTCACTAGGCCTGCCCCTTAGTTAGGCACAACACAGTCCTCTTTGTCTCCTTATGGGACGCACACTGCTGAGAATTAACAAATATCTATGGGAGAGTTAAGAGTGTGTGTTCTGACTAAGGAAGAGAGTGTGTGTTTGACTGTGTTGTTCCTGGTATGTAGGTCCATTACCTGGTGGAGAGAGGAGCAGTGATAGAGCATGTGGACTACAGTGGCATGAGGCCGTTGGACCGGGCGATTGGTTGTCGGAACACATCGGTAGTGGTGACCCTGCTGAAGAAGGGGGCTAAACTGGGTAAGAAACTAAGAACTCTAACTATGATACAAATGGTCCGTGTCTGTCTGTCTGTCTGCAAATAATGTTCATTCGGTTAATGTGTCCACTTTCGTCTATTCCAACCACAGGATGGTCTTTTGGTTGCTTTAAGATGTTAGTAATGAGAGTGACTTGTGCTTCCAGCTGAGTGTCTGTACTACTAAATAAAATGAGGCAAATCCATGGAATCAGGTGACAAACTCCTGGTTTCATTGATGCTCACTGCTAAATTCAAGGCAATGACACTGAACCAATTTCTACCAGCATTCACCTAGTGTGTGTAGTGTCTCTCTCTCTCTTTCTGTGTCTCTCTTTCCCCCTCTCTCTCTCGCTCTCTCTTTCTTTTCTCCCCGCGGTATGCCGGCAGGCTAATTTGAGAATGGTACTTATCACCTAAATGACACTCAATGAGCTATATTGGCCTGGAGGCTTATCTGCCTCATTTTACATCTGCAGTGCAGGCCATCCAGGTGCTCCCCTCCCTGAATTAGCTAATGGCCAATATCTTCAACCCACTCTCCTTACTCTGGTAGCAATGTAGCCTGTTCCTAGCACACAAAGCTATCAGTCTCTATGATCGCAATGACTGTTACGACCAGCAAATCACAATTTTTTCCCCATTAGGATTCATATCAATGCAATTATAGGTACAGTATATCCACAGACAAACTCACTTTGTATTATCAGTGCAGGAATCCTTAATGGTGAAACAGCCACGTTCATTTGTGATAATACAACAACACATTTATTTATTTATTTTATTTAACCTTTATTTAACCAGGAAGGGCTCATTGAGATTAAAATCTCTTTTTCAAGAGTGCCCTGGCCAAGATAGGCAGCACCAAGTCATTACAAAAACATTACAGACAGACAACATGAAAAACTACAAGTAATCTAGTAAAAACCATTGAATTCACAAGATTATAGCAAATGAAAAACATTGACAGTTCAGGGAATCAGCCTCAAAATCCTTCATCAGTGATTTAAAAACACCAATCGGGACAAGTTCTTCCAGTTTAAAAGTATTTTCTAAGGTGTTCCAAGACGATGGCGCAGAGTACATAAAAGCCCTTTTACCAAATTCAGTTCGGACATTTGGAACAGTTAGCAGGATAAAGTCCAGCGAACGAAGAGAGTACCCACCACATTTCTGAATAATAAAAGTGCACAAATAAAAAGGTAGTAAACCCAAAATGGCTTTGTAAATAAAAGTATACCAGTGACTGAGCCTATGAAGTGACTAGAGAAGGCGAGCCAACCCTGGTCTACAAAGTGCAGTGGTGCGGGTTTCTGCAGTTTAAAATAAATCTCAGTGCCATGGTAAAGAGTGTCAATTGATCACAAACACTGAGTGGAAGCATTCATATAAAAAATATCCCAATAACAAAGAAGTTATTGTAAAACAAACACTGTTTTCTTCCCTCAGACATCAATTGCACTCGCGATATTCTGCTGTTCTATATACTGCAATGTTTCCCCCCCGCATTGCGCGATGTGCCTCCACTTCGGCAACAAAACAAAAACAACAATGGCGAACAGTGGCGTTGTTTCCCCTACTGTGAATTCCATCTTTAATCTGGGAAAGGTCTAAAATAAATAAATCACGTTTTATAGCTGTAGCGGTTTCAAATTCTCCTCTGCTTTTTCATCTTTTTACATGATTCCTTCCTTCCTTCAATCTCTCATCCTTTTTTTCTTCTTCTTGACTGCCTTCAATGTAACCCTAAGGGTACAGAACGTCGCCTTATGATCGATCAGGTACAATCTTTAGGTAACTTTACCTTGTTACCAATTTCCTAGTGAATAGAGTCCGTGGGTCGGGCAGCAGCAGTGGTGTAACTCTACTTTCTCTATGTCTGTGTGGACCAACAGGGAATGCAGCCTGGGCTATGGCCACATCCAAGCCTGACATCCTCATCATTCTCCTGCAGAAGCTTATGGAGGAGGGCAACCTGCTTTACAAGGTATGGAAAAGAGATCAAGTCAACATTACACTGTTAAAATTATGATTTGGGATTTTGGCAATGAGGCCCTTTATATTTTGGCAATGAGGCTCCCAAGAGGCGCTGCAGTCTAAGGCACTGCATTTTTAAAAAACAAACATTTTTTTTACCTATATTTATCCAGGCAAGTCAGTTAAGAACAAATTCTTATTTTCAATGACAGCCTAGGAACAGTGGGTTAACTGCCTGTTCAGGGGCAGAACAACAGATTTGTACCTTGTCAGCTCAGGGGTTTGAACTCGCAACCTTCCGGTTACTAGTCCAGCGCTCTAACCACTAGGCTACCCTGCCGCATCTCAGTGCTATAGGCGTCACTACAGACCCTGTTTCTGTAAATAAGAATTTGTTAACAGATTAAACAGAGGTTGAATAAAATCAAATAAAAAATCTACATGTACTGTGCAGTTTGTAGGAAGTTGCTAACTAGCGCAATTGCTAACTGCATGCTAGCAGATACCCATAGGTTTCCAGTCATTGCGCTAACGCTAGTTAGCATTGGCTCGGGAAACTACCTCCAACTTACTTCATACTTGACACAGGGACATAAAAATGGTATCCACGAGTTCCTGGAGAAGTAGATAAAAGGCCTCATTGCCAAAATCCTGAAGTATCCCTTTAAGTCTGAACTTTAGGGTTCGAAACAAGGACATTATACTGTATAATGTGTATGTACAGTCAAGTGTGTTCTGAGTGATCCCTCAGTATTTTGAGTACTCGACCCATCACGAGATCCGGCACAATATTCAGAAGGAGCTGTGTTTGCATGGGACGGAGGCAGACGTGAAGCTGGAAGACTGCCAACCATATATATATAATATTTTATGATGGGGTACATCTAAACAAAGACTGATGCAAGTACTGTAATTATACCTTGATGTCACTGAATTGATCGGCCATCAAAAGGAGTGTTTGTATATATCTCAGCCACTGTATAAAAAGGACATCTCAGCCACTAATTTGCTTGAGAGAAAACAACGTAATGACTGTCATATTTTGAGCAGCTCAATGCGACGCAGCAGAGATAAATGGGTGTGTGCCGTGCCACACTCGCCTTCTGAGCCATGATTGATCCGTGGCATTTAACAGATATGGCAGATAAGGACAATCCGCTCGGGTGGAAACTGTGTGTGATTGATGAGAGAGACGGAAGGGAGTGTGTGAGCTGCTGCGGCACGGCTGTTGGGTTGGGGGGGAGTATCTGACGACCGTCCTTCTTTTCTCTCGCGCCCTCTTTCCTTCCCTCCCTCTATCTATCCCTCCCTACCTCTCCCTCATTTCCCTCTCCCTGCAGAAGGGGAAGATGAAAGAGGCAGCCCAGAGGTACCAGTATGCTCTGAGGAAGTTCCCCAGAGAAGGGTTTGGCGATGACCTGAAGGCCTTCAAAGAGCTGAGGGTGTCTCTGTACCTCAACCTCTCCCGCTGTCGCAGGAAAACCAACGTAAGATTCCCCACGATCCTCCTCTCCTTTTCTCCTCTAGTGCTGTATTTACTGGGTCATTGGTTCCCAAATGTCTCTGTTAAAATATACAATATGTGATCAGGCCATGTATGACACTACAAGTGGACGTTGGAAGATCTTTAAGTCAAAGAAACTGTTGTTGTATTGTGTGTTTATGAACGTATTTAAAAGATACACAACAGAAGTATGGCTGCCCTTAAGGAGTACTAGACAGCACTTTAAAAGCCCCATGATACAATTTCGAGCCAATTCGTGTTCCAGGCCTATGATCGATGAAACGTGACATAAACTAACACAATGCTCTTAGGAACAGATTGAATTCAATAAATAATACTATCTACTACCCGTCCAAAATTATAGCTATTAAGCTGTCCAGTTGAGTGAGTTTGATTGAGCCATTCAAGACTAAATTATAATCTGTGCAGAAGTCCACAAGCGATAGTATGCTTGTAGTCATTGTCAGCTTGCTCCCATAAACAATCAGGGAGATGGATGCAGAGAAAGAGAGAGAGCTGGGCCCCTTGACAATGTGCATTTCTATTTCCTTGCATTGGTTAATCATATTGATCCTCCCCTACCCCTTGCAACAGGATTTTGGCTTGGCAGAGGAGTTTGCGACAAAGGCCCTGGAGCTGAAACCCAAATCGTACGAGGCCTATTACGCCCGCGCTCGAGCAAAGAGGAGCAGCAGGTAAAGCTATTCGTCAGAAACTCATAAGGATAAATCCCCCTCTTTTAGGGGACCATTGTTTGCGTGAATTGTGAGAATATGGTTCAGCTTCTTCTTTTTTTTACCCTGCTTCTCAAATATCCCCCTAACTTGCTCTGTCTATCTCCATCCCACCCCAGGCAGTTCACGGCAGCCATGGCTGACCTGCACGAAGCGGCCAGGCTGTGTCCCAACAACCGTGAAATCCGGCGGCTGCTGGCCCGTGTAGAGGAGGAGTGTAAGCAGATGCAGCGCAGCACCACCCAGGGCAAACCGCAGGGGGCCACGTCCTCGTCAAACCAGGCCCCGGCCAACCACGACACGGAACACAAACACGAGGAAGGGGAGGAGGAGGAGATGTCGGGGCATAGCATGGCCGTCAGAGGTCTGGATGGACAGAACACTCTGGGGATGAATGACGTGGAAGGGGAGGGAACTTTTCAGTCTCAACACTCAGACAGGAGAGGAGAGAGAGGTGAGCCCTGGACACAGAACATCTACTCCATCAATAGAACTCTGCCTGACACCCTCAGCCTCATCACCCAGCAGCAGAGCACCAGGCCTTGCTCTCCCACCTCCGGGCCCTCAGGCCCTGGCAGGCTGAGTCACCACCATTACCCTCCCCGGGAGCCCAGAGAGCCTACCAAGCAGGCCCAGATAGTCAAAACCAACCAGCACATGAGCTCCCTGCAGGCAGGAGGCCGCTCCTCGGGGGCCAAGTCCCAGTACGCCCCCTCCAGCCCCCTGCCCAGCCGACACATGTCCAGCATGCTGAAGCCAGGGGGTCTGGGCATAGACATCAGCCCTCTACCGCACCCTCCTGACGAGCCCGTCTACGGGGAGCAACGCCTGTCTATGGCTGCTGCCTCCCAGAACATGGCTATGGGCCACCACTGCGAAAGGGACAGCGAATCCCTGCACTCTGCCCGGGCCTCCTACTCCTCCCAGGACCGTCTGTCTGCCCACTCGGTGTCCTCCCTGGACGCTCAGACCTCAGGGTCTCCCCAGGACCCCCTCAATGCTGCAGGGCCAGGCCAGGAGCGGAGGAAGGAGTGTGGGGGTAACGGGGTCTCCCAGGCACTCTCCCAGGGGGGAGACGGCAACATCAAGGTGTCCAGCTCCACCAGCTCCCTGGCCTCCAGCAGTAGTCTGTCGGAGAGCAGCAAGCTGCAGGGCCCTGACGTACGCACCAAGACCACCACAGTCAAGGCCAAGCAGGGCCAGGGAGGCACGAGCGAGTGGAAACCCAGGCCCTTCATGGGCATCATGGACAAGAAGGCACGCTTTCTTCAGCAGCAGCAGCAAATGCAGCGGGAACTACTGCAGCAGGAACAACTGCAGCGAGAACAACTGCAGCGGCAACAACTGCAGTGGCAACAACTGCAGCGGCAACAACTGCAGCAGCAACAACACCAAGGGCTCCAAAACCACCCAGGCCTACAGCCCGCCACCGGAGCCCTCCGCAGCTGGCAGAGTCACTCCTCTGAGGGATTAGTGTCCCACACCATGTCTGCCATGGGCCTCCAGGCAGCAGGGGTGAACTGTGAGCTACCTTATGCCAAAATAGGGAGCACTTACCACGAGCAGCTCAAAGCTCCATCTCAGGGTGCTATGGGGAGCCTGCAGAATGGAATGCACTCAAAGGAATTTGCAGAGAAGTTGTGCCAAGCATCCACCTGTTACAAGGAATCCAAGCCAGCTCTGGCCATGCCGTCGCACACTTTTGTGGACAGTAAGCCCAAGCAGCCAAGCTTAGTCCGAGAGAATCCCGCCATTCACGTAGCTTCAATGAAACCAAAGCGATCATTCATAGAGTCAAATGTGTAGGAATATTTATCTCCCCTCTCTCAACACACAGACACATGTGCGTGCATACACAAACAACGAGATACACAGGCTGGCACGCACATACAGACAACATGCACATTGCACACACCCACAAACACTTTACACACACACCTTTGCAAAAATTCTAAGTGGAGAGATAGAATTTTTATGGGCTGGTAAAAAATTAAGCAATGTAAGTTGAAACTTTGAAAGAAGTACGCAAACTATGTTTGTTCCCCCTGTGAATATCCGCCACATGGAGCGTTTTGATTGAAGCAGTAACAGAACAGATGTATTTCTTTCCTACTATTGCGTACAGCTGTTTCCTTCTGTTACAGGATGACATGTTCCCACTTATTCAGCAAAGCTGGAGACATTGCAGTGACAGCACTTTACGCATTTACATAGGCCTTTAAGTAAAGTGCTTATACAACATATTATATTACAGTATAATGTTATTACTGAATTGTTCAGTGTTAAGTATAAGACAATATTTGCATCCAAAATGGCACCCTATTCGCTATATATCGTAGTGCACTACTTTTGGTCGGCCCTGGTCAAAGTAGTGCACTATATAGGGAATAGCGTGCCATTCTGGACACATCCAATGGGATTTGAACTGTGTTCATTATGTCAATGGTGCTGATGACAGAATTACGGAGCTATTTAGAAGAGCTGTAAGGATATGTTTGAGATGGGCATTCCTGTGTTCTAAGAAGGATGTTGTAGATCCTCACATTGTGTATATATAAATATATATTTTTCCTTCTTTTGAGTGAAGATCAATGTCAGTGTATTGACTTATCTGTATTTTGAGGTTTATTTGATGCACAATTTGGTTCCAACTGTGTTCAAGGTTCTGAAAAATGTATTTGTTTATATGTTTGTACATTCTATAAATTGCCCGATAACGTTAACTAAATCCTCTCTCTATCTGCTTGTCGTTGCTGTCACGTTAATTTATTTAGTGTCTATGGCTTGATTCATTGTAAAAAAATATATTTTATATAGTTATTTTTGCACAGCTACGAAGACATTTTACAAGTTCAATAATAAGCTCTGTCAAAGTAATATTGGTTTAAGTGCATGCCACAACTTCAATTTATAATAAAGAGTTTAAAAAATAAATATCTATAAACAAAAGGTTTGGGGGAGCAGGGTGCCATTGACAATATTTTAATATGTATGTATGTTGAAATGGTTGCCATGTTTCCAGTATTGTGAGCTGTGTTTCCCATAATCACATAGTGTAATAGAATATTACTGCCATTCCCAACATAGGGAAATAAAATCCCACCGAGAAAACACTCAGGCCTGCTGGCTGTCATTGTAGCAGGGAACAGGAGGCACAGTTCAACATAGCTCTGGTCCAGGGTGGTAGAGCCCGTTTGAATGCACACTAAACGTCCTGGACCAGAGCAAAGTTAGACAATACATTTTAGAACCACATGTTTATACTGCATATACAGTATAAACGTCGACTCCAATTTAGTTTATTCCCAGAAAATCCTATTGCACAAATGATGTAAAGATCTAGTAATTTACAAGGCACACACAGGCAAACGACATATCATTCATTCATGAATAATCACCCTTGTTTAATCAAAAGTATGTAATAGAACTGTGCAGTGAACTGATTGTCAGTGATTACATTGTAAAAATTTGTCTTGATTCTGAAATGCCCCCTTCGCATTGAGGATTTCAAGTTGAAGGCCGACCACAGTACTGCAGGCATTGTTTCCAGAAAACAAGATCCCCCATTTATAGTGAATGGGGAAATGGGGATTTTTGTGGTAAATATTCGTGGATATAAAAACCTTTTCCAAACACAATCATGGTACATGATTTCTATTTCACTGGATGTATGTCTTTGAAGCAATTCCTTTAAAATCACACACAGACAAAGTTCTAAGGATCATTTAGTTGCTAATGATAGCCTGTAGTACCTGGTTGGCCTTCAACTTGAGGTTCTCCATGAGAGGGGGTAGTACTGAGCTAGCCTGCACCGTCACTTCCTAGAGTAGCTCAAACTGCGCATGCAATGTTTCCAAAAACTTCATGTATCAAGATGGCGACATGCTGAAATGACACTTCCTGATCATCAAATGCACCACTGAGTATTCTCATAGGAAACAATTGGGTGACCTCATTTTACAGTCTGCTTCAGAGTAAGGCATTACTGATTACTCGTACACCAATCCATCACTGAGTGGCAGTCCAACGGCCAATAGCGGTCTTCAGGCTTCTGTTGGGCATGACCAGAGTGGTTGGTAAAGGTAGGTTGGTCATGGGACTGGAGCGGTTCTTAGCGCTGATCCAACTCTCAATGGCCTCTCTCTCATAGGAATATCCATCTGTTGATTTCAGACACATTTTATACATCAGACATTGACATAATTACTTTTATAGGCTACGTACAGTATAACGTAATTTGGATATATATATATTTTATATAACAACATATATATTTCTTTTAACAATAACAAATTGGCTACGTTAGCATTGACAAACAAGGACATGTGCAGTTGGAAAGTATTCAGACCCCCTTACTTTTTCCATATTTTGTTACGTTACAGCTTTATTCTAAAAAACAATTCTTAGTCTACACACAATACCTCATAATGACAAAGCGAAAACAGGTTTTTCTAAATGTTTGCAAATGTATTAAAAATAAAAAACAAATACCTTATTTACATAAGTATTCAGACTCTTTGCTATGAGACTCGATATTGAGCTCAGGTGCATCCTGTTTCCATTGACCATCCTTGATGTCTCTACAACTTTAATGGAGTCTACCTGTGGTAAATTCAGTTGATTGGACATGATTTGGAAAGGCACACACACTCTAAATGTCCTTGAGTGGCCCAGCCAGAGCCCGGACTTGAACCCGATTGAACATCTCTGGAGAGACCTGAAAATAGCTGTGCAGCGACACGCCCCATCCAACCTGACAGAGCTTGAGAGGATCTGCAGAGAAGAATGCGAGAAACTCCCCAAATACAGGTGTGCCAAAGTTTGTAGCGTCATACCCAAGAAGACTCGAGGCTTTAATTGCTGCCAAAGGTGCTTAAACAAAGTACTGAGTAAAAGGTCTGAATCGTAAATCAGATATTTAATTTTTCTTTTTAAACACATTTGCAAAAATGTCTAAAAACCTGTTTTTGCTTTGTCATTCTGGGGCATTGTGTGTAGGTGGAGGGACATTTTTTAGAATAAGGCTGTAATGTAACAAAATGTGTAAAAAGTGAAGGGTTCTGAATATTTTCTGAATGCACTGTATGGTTGCGTTTAGACCGGCAACCCAACTTTTTTCCACTAATTAGTCTTGACAAATCTTTTCAAGTCAGATTTTTCAGAGCTGATCAGATTGGTCAAAAGGCCAATTAATGGAAAAAATACACAGCCTGTGAGACAGATGTTTTCATGCCCTCTCCCTCACCTGCAGCTATGACAGGGTCCTTCATCACCTCTCTGGTGATTGGACAGAGGAACTCATCTGGGGCGTCTAGTCCCGTCAACTCTGCCTTCAGAGCTTCCACCTTCCTCAGGACTTTACCACGGAGACCCACCGACTCTAGAAAAACAATGGCAACATACAAAACTATACTGGACAAAAATATAAAACGCAACACATAAAGTGTTGGTCCCATGTTTCAAGAGCTGAAATCAAAGAACCCAGAAATGTTCCATATGCACAAAAAAACGTATTTCTCTTAAATGTTGTGCACAAATTTGTTTACATCCCTGTTAGTGAGCATTTCTCTTTTGCCAAGATAATCCATCCACCTGACGTGTGGCATATCAACAAGCAGATTAAACAGCATGATCATTACACAGGTGCACCTTGTGCTGGGAGCGGGCAATTGTTAAATAAAAAATGTAAAAATACACAGGTGCAGCTTGTTCTGGAGACAAAGGGCCACTGAAATATGCAGTTTTGTCCCACAACACAATGCCACAGATGTGTCAAGTTGAGGGAGCGTGCAATTGGCATGCTGACTGCAGGAATGTCCACCACAGCTGTTGCCAGAGAATTGAATGTTAATTTCTCTACCATAAGTGTAACCACGCCAGCCCAGGACCTCCACATCCGGCTTCTTCACCTGTAGGATCGTTTGAGACCTGTCACCCGGACAGCTGATGAAACTGAAGAAGAGTTTTTCTGTCTGTAATAAAGCCCTTTTGTGAGGGAAAACTCATTCTGATTGTCTGAGCCTGTATAGATAAGTCATATTTATGGTTATTTGTGGTAGTAGTACATTTCCCTAGAAATTAACACAGCATGTGTGTGGACATTGGTGAAGGGTAAAGCCAAACTGAGGAACTGCCAGTGTCAGTGCTTCCATAAACAAGCCCTCATTATCTGTGCTAGGAAACCCAATGACAGCATCTACTGTTCAATAAAATGTGCAATCCTTTCTTCTGGCTTACCCCGATAAGAGACAGATGCATAAATCTGACTGGGATTCTCCTTCACCCATCTTCACAGAAACAAAAGGGTAATACTGATGATTCAAAGCCTGTAGACAGTTTTAAAGCTCTGCTTTTCAAAAGCAGCAGGCAACTGAACGTCATCCCTGAGGATCACTTGAATCTGTTATTGGTGTTGGAACTTGGAATTTTCCACAGGAAGAGAGATGGTTGCCAGGAAGATGTTCGCTATCACTTGGGGCACAGCAAAGCAACCGCTGCTCAATATAATTGTAACTCCTAAAGCTTACAGTTACCCAACGGAATAGGTTTGAATAGTGCATCTCCAGGCCCAGAGAAATGTGGTTTTCCGGTGGTGCCAGTATGTCGACAGCAGGTACCAGTAGGCCACTTTTATTTAGAGCAGCACGTCACCTTTCTGGCATGGTGAAACAGAGCCCCAGACACAATGACGTCTGCCTCCGTCCGCCTCTTGGCTGCATTGTAGATGATTCAGTTAGGGCCTCTGGGGAACAGAACTGAGCTGCAGTCTGAAAACGGCCTCATTGTCAGGCAGTTCGACAGGGTCTGGGATGTATACCAAGGAATGATCATCTCCCAAATCAGACGGTTTTGACTAGATGGTATACAGCTACGGACAGAAGTGACTTTTCGTAGCAGGTTAGGAGAATTAACGTAGCAGGTTAAGATAATTAGGTTAAGGTTAGGAAAAGGGTTAGGGTTAGCTAACATTCTCCCCGATGCGACCTGAACATACAACATTTTTACCGTAGCTTCATACCATCTAGCAGCAACCCAATCAGACCTCTTCCTGTGGAAGACCTTGCGCCTACATATGGAATGCTCTGTTTGTTAATCACAGTTCTGCCAGTGCCTAGTGACTTGGTGCTCAAGGGAAACAGATCTAAACACACACAAACACACACACACACACGTGCGCTTAGGCTAGGAACTGACAGAAAACTGTGTTGGTGGTGTGAAAGACAGAAACCCCAGCACCACATGACTTTAGTGTCTCTGTAGAGTTAATTAGCTAGCACCTGCAATCAGGGGCCCCATGAGACTATGGGGAGCAAACTCAACCAATGTGATTGGAGGAAACTCAGTGCAGATGCAGCACTATAGATAGATCGGGCAGTGCAATCACAAAAGGTCAAATCCCAGTGGGGAAAAGTGCTCAATCAAAATGTGTACGTCCAATCAGACTTGCTGAACCCATTAGTCATACAATTAACTAATGTGGATAAGGGAATTGCTCAACTCTGAGCAATATTTACAGTATCTTTCTTTGTGACTGCATTGCAGCAAATGGTGACATTCATGATTGCTTGCGAAATACACATTGTAACTTACCCTCACAATTTGCATATTGACAATCACAGGACCAAGACTACATTGGGATACATTGACAAACCACCATAAACCTGTAATGCAGCAGACTGAGGTTTGCTGTAGATGGGGATTGTTGTACCAGAAAAGCTAGTCCCTAGAGATAACACATGTCCTACTGTGCTGCACCGAGGTGCTGTTCTCTCTGTGGGTGTGATACAGAATTCACCCTAAACCCCTACAGCAGGGATCATCAACTAGGTTGCAGCCGTGGGACAATTTATTTATTGAGCGGATGGTCAGAGGGCCGGAACATAATTACAAATCATATGTAGACTTCATATTGACCGCAAGAAGCCAAAACAGATATATTTTACAAAAAAAAGTATAATTTCAAACCTTGCTTATATTTCGATACAATTACATACACAGTATCTTTCTATTATGCGTGGGAATACTTTGGAACAGATTTCCAAAATTAAAATCACTTGGTGTTTTTACAGTCTTTTATGTCCAACAAAAAAAAAAATGGGGGGTTGTCCGTTTTGGAACCCTCCTCTACAGAGATGTGGTGAAGAATCTAATTTATTTCACTGTATCCACAAACAGCATCTTCAGGAAATCCTACAGTAGGTTAGTGTGGACAGCAGAATGGAAAGGGGATTCATAGCAATGTATTGCTTCCTTAGTAACAATTCATCGGTAATGATTAATACTTATTCAGAAAACTATAGTCTTTATGGCACTATCTATTTCAATCATATCACAGTGAAGACACAGAGTAAACATGTAATTTTCTCTCTAACATTGATGGTTGAGGTAATAGCATGCCATAGAAAATGTAAGACACTAGGTCCTGTCCAAACTATTTTAACATCTAAGGTCATCTGATGGCTGATGGGAACTTGTCTGAAGCTAATTATATAAGCAAGTCATTTCCGATTGGACATTTTGGAAGTAGTAATGTCACACCTTGGCAGCCCCAAAGCAGATTACAATTTGATTTGGGGAGCATTGTGGGAATATTAGAAGCCAGATAAAAGCCTATGTGGCATGTATTCCATTCCAACAGAATTGCACAATCCAGAATAATCCTATGTATCCTGGGTCCCTTCATTACTAACGAGGAATGGAGATACCAGGTCACAGGTCAGACACAGGGGCGCCGCATGGCCGGGACATTTGGTACATTTTTTTCAATATTAAATTAATAAACTTTCATCATTAATATAATAATTTATTTACAATTGTACTAATAAAACTAAACGGTTTCTTTTTCACACCCTCTATTTACATGGTCCTGCCCCCAAACCAGGTGTGAACGGTACTTGCTAGCAGTGAATTGCGAGTGAGGAGTACCGCTGGAGCATCATGTCTCAGCTTCCTAAAGAAAAATCTGGTTTACAAAAACGAAAAGAAAGAAAAGACAGGAGAGAGGAAAGAAAGGGTGATACTGTCACCCAATTTTTCACAAAGAAAGATGGGTGTAGTCTGTGACTGGTGAAAATTAACCTGTTAGCAAATAGTGAAATAGGCTACTTTTGCTCCCCTAACATTAGTTACATAACATCTTCACAGGGTGTTTACATTTCACTCATCTTTTAGATGACATTTAATCATTGCAGGTAAACCTTTAGCAAGATATTCATACTAAATCAGTTGTCCCTGCCTGGTGTCAGGCCAAACAGATGCAGCCTCAGGCTCAGCAGCCCTGTCTCCCCATACCCCTGAACCAGCCCTGTCTCCCCATCCCCATACCCCTGAACCAGCCCTGTCTCCCAACTGAAAAAGAAGGTGAGCAGCATTGTGTTGAATGACATGTCAGTTGGCATAGTGCGTGGGAATTTCTTTTTTTATTATTATGAAAAAAATGAAAATGATTCAACCCTTTTTCAATGATAAGAATTCAAACACTAATTATTTTTCCACATAATGATCATTATATGAAACAAAAACAGCCTATAGACTGTATTGGATGCTGGACAGTTTGAAGCATTGAGTGACTCAGTCTGTATAAGTGACAGCCAATGTTAAAATAATACCTTCAAATCATATGGCCAAGGTAAGTCTCCATGGCTTTGATGCAGACTGAAATATGGTAGTTTACTGACATCTAGTGGTGGGAATATGCAACTGTAGGTAATTTGGGTCAATATTCTGCAGTTTTCAGTGCTGCTTAATTTTTTTCTGTGGTGCATGAAGTTGATTTAAGTCATTAAAGTAACTGAAATAGCAACTGAAATGTTGATTATGATGTTATTACAAATGTTATTATATTATAGGATATACTATCATTTGCGTCAAGCACACTACAGAGCCAGGACCCTCTTCAAGTGATACAGTTTTGTCATGGAGGAGTGTGGAAGTGGAGGAAGAGGTGAAAGACAGTGCCGGCAGTACCAATGACCAATCTGCTAGGCACGGCCCACTAGCTTTCTGAACGCCGTGAAATTTCCATCCCCAACTACAACCTTTTACATCAAGATAGAACTGCCAAAAGGGGTGGAGTTGCAATCTACTGCAGAGATAGCCTGCTGAGTTCTGTCATACTATCCAGGTCTGTGCCCAAACGGTTCGAGCTTCTACTTTTAAAAATCCACCTTTCCAGAAATAAGTCTCTCACTGTTGCCGCTTGTTATAGACCCCCTCAGCCCCCAGCTGTACCCTGGACACCATGTGAATTGATTGCCCCCCATCTATCTTCAGAGTTCATACTGTAAGGTGACCTAATCTGGGATATGCTTAGCACCCCGGCCGTCCTACAATCTAAGCTAGTTGCCCTCAATCTCATACAAATTATCAAGGAACCTACCAGGTACAACCATAAATCCGTAAACATGGGCACCCTCATAGATATCATCCTGACTAACCTGCTCTCTAAATACACCTCTGCTGTCTTCAACCAGGACCTCAGTGATCACTGCCTCAATGCCTGCGGTTAAACGACCACCCCTCATCACTGTCAAACGCTCCCTAAAACACCTCAGCGAGCAGGCCTTTCTAATCGACCCGGCCCGGGTATCCTGGAAGGATATTGACCTCATCCTGTCAGTAGAGGATGCCTGGTTGTTCTTTAAAAATGCTTTCCTCACCATCTTAAATGCCCCATTCAAAAGAATGTAGAACTAAGAACAGATATAGCCCTTGGTTGACTCCAGACTTGACTGTCCTTGACCAGCACAAAGACATCCTATGGCATACTGCATTAGCATCGAATAGCCCCCGCGATATGCATTTTTTCAGGGAAGTCAGAAAACAATATACACAGTCAGTTAGGAAAGTTAAGGCTAGCTTTTTCAAACAGAAATTTGCATCCTGTAGCACTAATTCCAAAAGGTTCTGGGACACTGTAAAGTCCATGGAGAATAAGAGCACTTCTTCCCAGCTGTCCACTGCACTGAGGCTAGGAAACACTGTCACCACCGATAAATCTACAATAATCGAGAATTTCAATAAGCATTTTTCTACGGCTGGCCATGCTTTCCACCTGGCTACCCCTACCCCGGCCAACAGCTATGCACCCCCCGCAGCAACTTGCCAAGGGCCCCCCACTTCTCCTTCCGCCAAATCCAGATAGGTGATGTTCTGAAAGAGCTGCAAAATCTGGTTCCCTACAAATCAGCTGGGCTAGACAATCTGGACCCTCTCTTTATAAAATTATCTGCCGAAATTGTTGCAACTCCGTATAACTAGGCTGTTCAACCTCTCTTTCGTATCATCTGAGATCCCTAAAGATTGGAAAGCTTCCGCGGTCATCGACCTCTTCAAAGGGGGAGACACTCCAGACCCAAACTGTTATTGACCTATATCCATCCTGCCCTGCCTTTCTAAAGTCTTCAAAAGCCAAGTTAACAAACAGATAACCGACCATTTCGAATCCCACCATATCTTCTCCACTATGCAATCTGGTTTCCGAGCTGGTCATGGGTGCACCTCAGCCACTCAAGATCCTAAAAGATATCATAACCGCCATAGATAAAAGACAGTACTGTGCAGCCGTTTTATCGACCTGGCCAAGGCTTTCGACTCAATCACTGCATTCTTATCGGCAGACTCCATAGCCTTGGTTTCTCAAGTGACTGCCTTGCCCGGTTTACCAACTACTTCTCAGATAGAGTTCAGTGTGTCAAATTGGAGGGCCTGTTGTCCGGACCTCTGGCAGTCTCTATGGGGGTGCCACAGGGTTCAATTATCGGGCCGACTCTTTTCTCTGTATATATCAATGATATCGCTCTTGCTGCTGGTGATTCTCTGATCCACCTCTACGCAGACAAAACCATTCTGTATACATCTGGCCCTTCCTTGGACACTGTGTTAACAAACCTCCAAACAAGCTTCAATGCTATACAACACTACTTCCGTGGCCTCTAACCGCGCTTAAATGCTAGCAAAACTAAATGCATGCTCCACAACAAATTGCTGCCCCCACCCACCCGCCCGCCAAGCATCACTACTCTGGACGGTTCTGACTTAGAATATGTCGGACAACTACAAATACCTAGGTGTCTGGTTAGACTGAAAACTCTCCTTCCAGACTCACATTAAGCATCTCCAATCCAAAACGAAATCTTGAAATCGGCTTCCTATTTCGCAACAAAGCCTCCTTCACTCATGTTGCCAAACATACCCTCGTAAAACTGACTATCCTACTGATCCTTGACTTCGGCGATGTCATTTACAAAATATCCTCCAACACTCTACTCAGCAAAATGGATGTAGTCTATCACAGTGCCATCCGTTTTGTCACCAAAGCACCATATACTACCCACCACTGCGACCTGTACGCTCTCGTTGGCTGGCCCTCGCTACATATTCGTTGCCAAACCCACTGGCTAAACGGTCATCTTTGCTAGGTAAAGTCCCACCTTATCTCAGCTCACTAGTCACCATAGCAACACCCACCCGTAGCACGCGCTCCAGCAGATATATTTCACTGGTCATCCCCAAAGCCAACTCCTCCTTTGGTCGCCTTTCCTTCCAGTTCTCTGCTGCCAATGACTGGACACTTATATCTCCCTCTCTAACTTTATGCATCAGCTGTCAGAGCAGCTTACCGATCACTGTACCTGTACACAGCCCATCTGTAAATAGCATACCCAACTACCTCATCCCCATATTGTTTTTTTCTTGTTGATCTTTTGCACCCCAGTATCTCTACTTGCACATCATCATCTGCACATCTATCACGCCAGTATTAATACTAAATTGTAATTATTTCGCCACTGTGGCCTATTTATTGCCTTACCTCCCTAATCTTACTACATTTGCACACACTGACATATATTTTTCTATTGTGTTATTGACTGTACGTTTTCTTATCCCATGTGTAACTCTGTGTTGTTTGTGTCGCACTGCTTTGCTTTATCTTGGCCAGGTCGGAGTTGTAAATGAGAACTTGTAATCAACTGGCCTACTTGGTTAAATAAGGGTGAAATAAAAAGAAAATACGTTTTTTTTAAATGCAGATGATGAGGGAAGGTGCACAGAGAGAAGGTGCACAGAAAGAGACAAACAAATTGAGGATGTTGAAAAACAAGCTGATCAGTGACTTTGCTAGCAAGAAGGCTCACTCTTTGCGAGTAAAGCTGAGCATGGGCCAGTGATAACTGTTAAATGGCATGGCTATGGGTATCGGATCACTACACGCGATGCCCACAGGCATGATAATGTTCATTTATTTGAATTGAAGAGGTTATTCATTCATGTTCAGAGAACTTTCCATTCAAGAATTGTACCATTAGCATTACATTTAGACTGTAAAAGATGGCCTTTAGCACATTTCCTATAGAGGGTATCAGTCTTGCATCAAATAGTGAATTCCACTGAATGCAGAATGTTGCGTGCAGGTCTGCACAGTGTTATATTTTCACAGCTCACTGTCAGTAAACGTTGTACAGTAAATATTAGACTAAAAGAGAGTTGCAAGCCTGCAAAGGTAGAGTTATTTAAAGTGTTGAATGGGTCGATTGGGTTCTGGAGGTGTGTGGTTACAGCAATTGCGCAGGGTTGGTGTGGCCTGTGGTGGTGGGGCCCAATGTGATATCTTTTCATGGGGCCCAAAACCCCTGCCGGGGCCCCTGGTGAGACATGCCTGGGATCTGTGTGTTGTGTTGTAGGTAGGGTGGCAAAAGGGTTTTACAGAAATCATAGTTGGAGGATTGTGGATGTCCTGATTCCGGGAATCTTCCAACCCGCAGAGTTTCCCCGCTGCAACCACTGTTAAACTGTTGCCACACCCACATTTTTTACTAAATTAATCTGGATGGAAAAACACCTTCAGTGTAAATTTAAATGACTAGAAGCAGTCAGAAAATTTGTAGAAAATATAATTTACATACATATCTATTTACATTAGAGATATATATATATATATAATCTTTGAGAACTACAAATCACCAGAATAAAAGCTAAAACGATTAAACCAATAAATAAAATGATTTTCCGAGTACTTTTGGCATGGCTGGATTACCGACCGAGCACGCAGAGCACATGCTTAGGGTCCCTGATTAGGGTCCCCATTGATTTGGTTACAATGTTTGAGCATAAGAATACAGAATTAGCCATTGCAAAATGTGCAGAACTGCAGGAAATTAGCTTTCACGCTGCAACATTACCTGTCAGCTCTTCTCAAACTCCTACAACAAAAAGTATCCCCCCCCATACCCCACCTTTGCAAAAAAATATATAGGAGAAACACTGAACCCGGGTTTCTGGAAAATCTGGTAATTTGGGGAACGTTACCAGAATTTTGCAACCCTAGTTGTGAATTCCATGTCCTTACCAATGCTTAGCTCTGAGGCCAGGGTCTCCTTGGTCAGACAGAGCAGCTCAGGCCCGTCTATGTTATTGGTTGTGAAGGTTGTGACCAGCTCTTCCAGACCCTCCTCGCTCAGCCAGGCCAACACATCCTCCTCGGACCAGTCGCTCACCAGCAGCCTGGAGTGACCTGACAGCTTCCTTCCTGCTCCTGTGGGACACACACAAACACAGGAAGGGAGGAAGGGCCTTCCCACATGCCCCCTCCTTGAGTCCTTCACCCCCGCCGTCTCCTGCAATACTACTTATCAGATCCCTACAAACACATACCACACATCCCACACAAAGAAGACCTTCCATCAGTGCTGATAGCAAATGACCAACCAGTGATTCCTAACCTGTCACCAAACTATACATCCTCTTTTTATCAACAGTGCATTAAATCACATTTGCATGCCCTGGGAATATTTATCAGCTTCGGAGCCTCCCTCCCCCCGACAAGGTTGTGTTTTTCTGGCCTTTGCAGGCACACTGTTCGTCAGAGGCAACCTTCACATGACATTGTGCGAGCGGCTATCATTTTTCATGTATCGTCAAGATAAAACGCACAGTGTTGTGTACTGCGCTTGCTAATGACACCACGTAGGAAATGTAAAGCATGGAGTGTTTATCATTAAGCAGCTGAGTGATATTTCACATTAACGTGGCATTGTTCGCTTTTCCTCACCTCTCTCGCTCCCTTCACGTCACCCTCCATCTCTCGCTATCTGTTATCCCAGTCATTCACAATCGTTTCCTTGCCCCTCAGGCCAAAATACCACTGACTTCCCCACTGAATTTCCCTCTCAGAAGCATACATGTGGATGGAGGCTTAATGATGTTATGTGAAACAGCACCAACACTATCAACCAAAATGCACCAGAACAGTAAGTGGCCTCTTATCAAATCTGCCTGCACTGTACGGTAACACCTCCCCCTTCACAGTCCCACAGAGATGGGAATCTGAGGCTGCATCCCAAATGGCACCCTACAGACCTAGTCAAAAGTAGTGCACTCTATTTGGGACTCAGGGGAAGGTCATGTCAATATCCTTGAAGCTTCTGGGAGCCTAGCTGACTGGGGGTGTTTAGGGAAGCTCTGCCAAGAGAGGGTTCTTTTTTTATCTGGAAAGGTTCCACTCTTGAACTGGCTCCTCCTCGTCATCTGTCACTTTACAAGTCCTCATCGTTTATTTTAATGCCTCCTCCAGACATTTCATCCATTTATTGGCCCAGCATCTGGCTCCAGCTCCCCTACGTACAGATCTAGGATCAGCTCCCCTAATCCTAACCCCATTAGTGGGGTAAATGCTAAACTAACCAAAGATCAGCATCTGTGGCCAGTATCTGGAGACTTCTGCTCCTGACCGTCCCATCGTGCACTGGAACGAATGAGAAGACATTTCTCTGTGTGTTCTTACCTTGGCACGAGGGGTTCCTGGGTTGAGCTAGAAGTCACAAGAAAACGCAAGATGAATCACATTCAAAGGAGATTGTGTACACAGAGCAAGAGGGAGAGCTTGGAATGTGCTCCGTCAACATGCCTACTCTCAGAAGGAAACCCTCTGTTGAATACTCTAGTCTAGCTTGGCCCCCTGATGTCTGCAGACACGGCTTCATTTCCTGAGTGTTTACGACATTTCACCTGATTTATCTCTGTCTCTCCATTGGGCCCTCTGCAAGTGTGGCACTGTGGGGCTTAGAGGTTAAACAAGGTCATTATGGATCGCATCACCTAGGTTCAGAGCCAGCCTGCTAATGACCATTAAAGGGGGGGAAAAAATAAAATAATAATTCTACTTCCTATTCATCATCTCCAGCACCACCCAAACATCAAATGGGCAGTTTATGTTTTGTAGTAGAAAATATAGAAGATAAGTGTTTCCCATGACATCATGGGTGTGCATCATGTGATGTTAACCAACTGCATACAAATTGTCTAGAAACTGGTTGATGATGTAATTGGAAACACATCTTCCTCTATATTTTTTTACTTTTAGTCTGGCCCTGTCAGCAGAGCACGCACAGTACTCCTCCTCCAGCTCTCCCAGAAGAGCTTCTCCCGCTGGGGCTACATTCACACTACACTCCCTGTGGAACTGGCTGCCTGGCTCACACAAAATGGCTGCTGGGCTTTGATTGGTACATTAGAGTACAGCAGGCTACTACCTACCCTGCCCGCTATCTCTATCTGCTATCCTCCACACGTTGACCTTCTTGTCCATGGAGCCAGTAGCTATCCAGGGCAGGGTTGGAGAGAAGGCACAGGCTGTCACAAAGCTAAGAGAGGGAGGCACGGGAATTCAGTGTCTTTGATGCATGCAATTCCAGTGAGTTATCAAATGTCAGAGAGTAACAGGCAGGTCATGCTGGTACCTCTCATGGCGTTTCAAAGTGTGAAGGAGGACTCCATCGCTCTACAAAGGAAGAGATGAACAAAAATTGACAAAGAAGAATGTCTGGCATTTCTCACTGTTTAGAGACTGTGATTTGTACACGGGAAGCAGTGGTGTTAGTGTGGACGGATACATCTGTTTAAAAAGCAAAACAACTTACTAAGACCACACCCAAGATTGTGTTTTACATACCGCATTGTACACGGTCACCGTTTTATCCACTGAGCTGTTGAAGAACACGTAAGAGTGATTACATGTATTTATTTTTCTCAACAGCTCATCAGTACAAGATACAAACAAATTGTATTTTCCCATTATGTGCAGAAAATAAGCAAAAACTGCTACTTCACTAAACAAACACGAGCATGAATGAGATTGAAGCCTCACTCAGAGCAGAATGTTGTAACAGAGTAGAGAGTAGAGCCCCCTAGTGGTACAATAGGATAACAGCAGTATTTAAAAGCAGCAATGGATGTTTCTACCTGATTATACCAACAGAGGCTTATTCCTACTGAATAGGGATGTATAGAATTATTTGGTCACACCTTACATTACAGTGATGCTATGACTGTAATTATTCCTGTAAGTACCCTAGAGTAGCATTAAGGCTATGCCAAAATGAGTGTTAGGGTAGTCCCCACTGGGTACAGACGTCAAAGCATATTCCACTTTGGTTCAACGTAATGTCATTGAAATGATGTGGAAACAACGTTGATTCAACCAGTGTGTGCCAAGTGGGTCTGGTCTAAGGCGTTCGTGCGGCTTGCGTTAGGATAGCTCTGGTCCAGGGTGTTCATGCAGCTCGCCACCCGCACAAAACGCCCTGGACCAGAGCTATGGTTAGGGTTAAGGGTCATGAGAGGACTAACATCAGAGCATACATGGAGGACGGACGGTCTTACCCTGAGACAAGCAGCTCACCATCAGAAGAGAAGGCACAGGAGAGCACAGGGGCCGACTGACCAGTCAGAGTGTGGAGCAGCTTCATCTCACAGGCTGGGAATCAATAACACACAAAGACCTCATGTAGAGAAGACCTCGCACCCACTGGCTGTGTGTCACACTGACCACCCCTCTGAACATCCCTGGAACCCTTCCCATGACCACAAACACAGTTGGATTAACAACTGACTGTTAATTTAGGATTTGGCTACACACACACACACACACACACACACACACATACACACACTACATTCCAATTCAGTAATGCCACATTGTGTTTGCAGGTTGACAACTGAGCACTGTGGTAAGGCTGTTGTCCCTTTTCAAATTCATCTTATCTACATGACATTCTTTCCCTGCTGGCAAGTCACTCAAAATCTCTAATTGCTTCTTTTTAATTGAGCCTTTACAGGCTGAGTAAGTAGTGATGGCCATGTGGCTATTAAAATTCACAGTGAATGAAGAGATAAAGATAGAAATGTTTTTTTTCTTTCTAAAACACACAACAACAACAAAAAACGCTACAGGACAATTAAGGAGGAAACGCATGAATAATAACACATTGGCTACAGGAAGCAGAAGCAGAATGCCAGTTGAATTGAAAGGTTACTGACACAAAAGAGAACTGAAAAATTATGACAATAAAAATTCCACCCATGCGGCTAAGCCCATCTGCAAAGGACAATTTCCTGGGAATGTGGAACAATAACCAGGCGAGGCACAGCACCAGGGCCTGTACTTTGCAGCAGGCGGCCTATTCTGCAGCCTGTGAGAGGTGCGTGTTCTCTGGTTTCATTCCCTGTGTTTCTGTGTGCTCCCTTCAGTGTCCTGTGTCTGCTGCTCTAGGACAAAGGCACCACAACACATCCATGTGGAACACCACTCTGGACACACGGCTCACCCAGGAACAGCTGTTTCGGATGATCTCCTCATGTGTAGTTCCCACCGTGAAGCATGGAGGAGGTGGTGCGGGGTGGTGACACTGTCTGTGATTTTATGGCATGCTTAACCAGCATGGCTACCACAGCATTCTGCAGTGATATGCCATCCCATCTGGTTTGGGTTTAGTGGGACTATCATTTGTTTTTCAATAGGACAATGACCCAACACACCTCCAGGCTGTGTAAGAGCTATTTGACCAAGAAGGAGGGTGATGGAGTGTTGCATCAGATAACCTGGCCTGCACAATCACCCGACCTCAACCCAATTGAGACGGTTGGTGATGAGATGGATCGCAGAGTGAAGGAAAAGCATCCAACAAGTGCTCAGCATGTGTAGGAACTCCTTCAAGACTGTTGGAAAAGCATTCCAGGTGAAGCTGGTTGAGAGAATGCCAAGAGTGTGCAAAGCTGTCATCAAGGAAAAGGGTGGCTACTTTCTTGGTTACTACATAATTCCATGTGTGTTATTTCATAGTTTTGATGTCTTCACTATTATCTTACAATACAGAAAATAGTAAAAATAAAGAAAAACTTTGTGTGTCCAAACTTGACTGGTACCGTATATATACAGATATACACACATCTAGAACAGAGACCAGCATATTGGACTCTTTAACTAGTATGTGTTGAAAATACCGTAAACAGACTTTAAACAAAGTTTGGATACATTTATTAAAATGTTCATATGGAAAGGTACTGATGCGGTTTGTTCTAAACTAATGCAATTATTTTTTTCAGTTCAGATAATTCAAGGTTGTTGATGCTGCTCCCTATCTTTTCGAGAGAGAGAGAAGAGAGAGTGAGAGAGAGAGAGAGACTGGGGTGAATGGAGGCCAGGCCAGCTTACCTGCTGCACCATGCTGAGATACGATCCATACCTTCAGTTGACTGTCCTGTCCACAGGAGGCCAATCGAAACTCGACCGAACTGAAATCTGTGGAGCAGAGGAACAAACGCGGCACATTGGCCCTCCATCAGAATAACAATGTTAACTTGTTTACAAACCAGGCAATAACCCTCATAATAAAACCCCATCACAATAGGAGGACACAAATGGTTGTTGCCTATCATTTGAAGTGCTGGGCAACATTGATAATACATTTCAGGCAATTTCTAGAATTCAACTCTGACAATCTTAAATGGATTGCATTGATAATAGGAACTCATGTTAATGATTGATTAAAGAGTAAATAAATGTTTCACCAGTTTAATAAATGATTAGCTGAGAGCGGGTGGAACATCTAAAAAGACTGTAGGAAATAAATACAAATACT